>NC_143026.1:7917500-8085000 GCF_057628025.1 Oncorhynchus mykiss | reverse complement strand
CTGTGTGTGTGTGTGTGTGTGTGTGTGTGTGTGTGTGTGTGTGTGTGTAAAATACGTTTGTTACTGTGTGTGTGTGTGTGTGTGTGTGTGTTTGTGTGTGTGTGTGTGTAAAATACGTTTGTTACTGTGTGTGTCTGTGTGTGTGTGTGTGTGTGTGTGTGTGTGTGTGTGTGTGTAAAATACGTTTGTTACTGTGTGTGTGTGTGTGTGTGTGTGTGTGTGTGTAATATGTTTGTTACTGTGTGTGTGTGTGTATAATATGTTTGTTACTGGGTGAACGTGTGTGTGTGTGTGTGTGTGTATAATATGTTTGTTACTGGGTGTGTGTGTGTGTGTGTGTGTGTGTGTGTGTGTGTGTGTGTATAATATGTTTGTTACTGGGTGTGTGTGTGTTTATAATACCGGTGAAAGGACGGTGTAGGTGTGAGCTAACTGCGCAGTTCATAGGAGTAAAACCAACTCGCACAACTAAAATGAAACGATGACTGAAGCTGAACGCTGGAAAGAAAACTGCCATCCTCATTTAAGCCTGGGTGCAACTAACATCTGATTGGTTAACGAGACCGGCTCCATCAGGCCAACTGCCCATCATGTAGTTTTACTGTTTACAAGACTTTTCTATACATTCATTCATTGTTCACATAAAAAAAATGAACAACAAAAAATGTAAATAAATTAAAAAAGTAACACCCTTTTTTTTTTTGCCTTTCGTGAACTAACGGTTCACTTTTTCCTATTAGCCGATAGCTATTTTATTGAGGAAATATACACTTAGTATAACTGAGATGTGGTTGTCTCGCCTGGCCATCTTAAGATGAATGAACCAATCGTAAACAGCTCTGGATTAAAGCGTCTGTTTAATGACTAACATGTAGAAGCATTCAAAAAAATATAAAAAAATGTGGACACACAGTTGACTCTCAAACACAAATACTCACGTTAGACAAAGGCAAGGTGCACACACACACACACACAAACTCCCCCCCCCCCCCCGAGCTTCAGACCTCATCTGCAGTTCAGACACACGCGTCGTCCTAGGCCCAGCCATCACCTCCTCCCCAAATGTCACCACAGTTTGCTCGATAATGTGCTCGGGCCCCATTCAATACCCCCTTATCTTCTGGCACAGACCCACCCGTTTTATACCCCCCCCCCCCCCCCCCTCTCACCTTCACACACCACGTCATATTTCATATCATTTAGAGCATCCACGTCGGGCCACTTCATTCAGTTTACCTTTTATAAAACATGTCGGCTTGCAGGGTGATTTTGTTTCTTCGTGTGATATTTTGGGGGACGTTTGAGTGTTTCGAACGTCCTTATGGACTGGGGCCCATCTGATTATAAGCAGATTTAGTGGAGGGGAGAAAGGGGAGTGGAGAGAGGGGAGTGGAGAGAGGGGAGTGGAGAGAGGGCTGTCGGTGATAAGCACTCTGCCCTTAAGGAAGGAGAGGTCGTGTCACCTTGCAGAGTACCGAGATGAATTTCATACATAAAATGGCCGCATGGCTACATTCAATTGGATCCCGGGTCTGTCTAGACGACTTCTGAACAGCACGTTATGATGGAGTATGTTTGGTTCCTGGCAATTCTTCACTGTTGCTGTTGGTTTGACCTAACGGGTGTTTGGTAGAACTGGGATTAACACGATCAGTCAAGGAGAGCACATTTATGTTAAGCTCCCGCTATAGACAAAAAGGAATGGAAAGATGCTACTATGCAAAAGGATTCTGTGAAAAAGGTCACTTCATCAGCCGATGAAACCTAAAATGGCCAATACCAGTATTTTTTGGAGCAAACTCAGACCGGAAACCACTGGAGGTAAAAAAAAATAAAAATAAATATTTTTTTTGTAAAAAAAACGCAGAGGTAAAAAATGATTATTCAAGCACGGCAAGACGGCGAGACCTTGAACTCTTATTGTGAAAAGAAAGCGAAGGAGAGATTGAAAGAGAGCATGAGAGACAAAGAAGATTGGAAAAGAGTCTCACTCTAGTGAGTAAATAAATAATCAATACTCATCTAAATGTAAATGAGAGAGTAGCCCTCTCTTTGATGGTGTGTGTGTGTGTGTGTGTGAGAAAGAGAGAGAGGTGGTGTTTGGGGTTATCAACCAGACCATTTTCCACAGACACTGGGGCCACAACCTAATCACCATCACTCAGGTTCCTGGACTGCAAAATGGATCTAGAAATAAATCCAAAGCATCACCTGAGCTCCCACCATGCTAGCCAGGTCAGGCAAGGAGGCCACGCTTCACTGGACTCAAAGGGTTCTCTCTGTGAGATTTGGTGGGTGTCTGTGTAGACGTATGGCAGCGTTGGTAATGGCACCAGATAGAGCAGGTACCGAGTGAAAATGAAAAGGGGATCGGGACTAAGCCCTACGGTACTCCATCGTATCTCTTTACAGAAGAGGCATGCGTCGACCTTTGACCCCTGTCTGTTTTGCAGATGGCTGAAAAGGATCAGAAGTGCCACTGCTCGGGGAAGACGACGCAAAAATGTTGAGGGCAAAGGTTACACATACGGCGTAGTCTAACACCAACATTTAGAGCGAAAAATAAACAACAAATAATCATAATTTGGGCAGTCTTACTGGAAAAAAATAAATCACAAGGGTGCACGTTTTTGTGAGAACATCTGTGGGTGACTATACTCCCGAGAGGAACACATTGGTTTTTAAAAACAAGGACATAAAAGACCATACTCTGGGATGCCCCCATGAACACAAACACATGTAGAGAAGACATGTAGCTAAAGTTGACAGGGAACACTTAAAAGAGGACATGTGCTCAAAAGTAGCTAGATACAGTATAACTTCAAGCTATACAGTATGTCCTAGACGATATGGTGTGTCTGACCAATAGAGAGACAGAGTGTTGGTGTGTCTGACCAATAGAGAGCCAGAGTGTTGGTGTGTCTGACCAACAGAGAGCCAGAGTGTTGGTGTGTCTGACCAACAGAGAGCCAGAGTGTTGGTGTGTCTGACCAACAGAGAGCCAGAGCGTTGGTGTGTCTGACCAATAGAGAGCCAGAGTGTTGGTGTGTCTGACCAACAGAGAGCCAGAGCGTTGGTGTGTCTGACCAATAGAGAGCCAGAATGTTGGTGTGTCTAACCAACAGAGAGCCAGAGCGTTGGTGTGTCTGACCAACAGAGAGCCAGAGTGTTGGTGTGTCTGACCAATAGAGAGCCAGAATGTTGGTGTGTCTGACCAACAGAGAGCCAGAGCGTTGGCGTGTCTGACCAATAGAGAGCCAGAGTGTTGGTGTGTCTGACCAATAGAGAGCCAGAGTGTTGGTGTGTCTGACCAACAGAGAGCCAGAGCGTTGGTGTGTCTGACCAATAGAGAGCTAGAGTGTTGGTGTGTCTGACCAATAGAGAGCCAGAATGTTGGTGTGTCTGACCAATAGAGAGCCAGAGTGTTGGTGTGTCTGACCAACAGAGAGCCAGAGTGTTGGTGTGTCTGACCAAGAGAGAGCCAGAGTGTTGGTGTGTCTGACCAATAGAGAGCTAGAGTGTTGGTGTGTCTGACCAACAGAGAGCCAGAGTGTTGGTGTGTCTGACCAACAGAGAGCCAGAGCGTTGGTGTGTCTGACCAATAGAGAGCTAGAGTGTTGGTGTGTCTGACCAATAGAGAGCCAGAATGTTGGTGTGTCTGACCAATAGAGAGCCAGAGTGTTGGTGTGTCTGACCAACAGAGAGCCAGAGCGTTGGTGTGTCTGACCAATAGAGAGCTAGAGTGTTGGTGTGTCTGACCAATAGAGAGCCAGAATGTTGGTGTCTGACCAATAGAGAGCCAGAGTGTTGGTGTGTCTGACCAACAGAGAGCCAGAGTGTTGGTGTGTCTGACCAATAGAGAGCCAGAGTGTTGGTGTGTCTGACCAATAGAGAGCTAGAGTGTTGGTGTGTCTGACCAACAGAGAGCCAGAGTGTTGGTGTGTCTGACCAACAGAGAGCCAGAGCGTTGGTGTGTCTGACCAATAGAGAGCTAGAGTGTTGGTGTGTCTGACCAATAGAGAGCCAGAATGTTGGTGTGTCTGACCAATAGAGAGCCAGAGTGTTGGTGTGTCTGACCAACAGAGAGCCAGAGTGTTGGTGTGTCTGACCAATAGAGAGCCAGAGTGTTGGTGTGTCTGACCAACAGAGAGCCAGAGCGTTGGTGTGTCTGACCAACAGAGAGCCAGAGCGTTGGTGTGTCTGACCAACAGAGAGCCAGAGTGTTGGTGTGTCTGAGTGTGGTATAGTGTCCGCTGAGCTCACTGTTATCGTAATGATTATCTGTTATTATCTTTAATCGCCGGCACATTATACAGCCAGTGTCGTGTTACCCACAAGGAGGAAGATTCTCCATTAAAATGGCTGCCTTGCTTGGCATGGCTAGACATTCAGAAATACTCTGTCTTCCCTTTTCCTTTTGTGCACTCTTTCGCACTTAACCTATTCAATTCCCAGAGGAACTGGCAACCCTCTGCTTCTATTCACAGGCAGCTCTCACCTGAAACGAGAGCTAAAAGTGACACTTTTGAAGACGTAAAAGCCTAAATCTGGAAACGTTATAGGGATAATGGCCCCCCCCCACTCAGTAGCTGTGGAAGAGCCCCCCCCCCCCCCCCCCCCCGTTTCTGAAAGGTTTGGGGGAGCTGGTGATGTAGTTTACCTCAGGAGACCGTGAGGTATTTATCCTTCGCCAAGGCGCTGCAGAGGGGCTTTCATGATTAAACAAGTTCAAGTTTTTTTTTCTTCCTTTCCGTCAAATGAGCAATTGGGAACGCTTTGACGAATTAGATCATTTCAAACACTTTTGTGGGAAGAACTCTCATTGGGCACTGTGTGTGTGTGTGTGTGTGTGTGTGTGTGTGTGTGTGTGTGTGTGTGTGTGTGTGTGCACGTGCGTCTTATGCGCGAGCATGAACATCTGTGTCTTAAGGGTAGGGGGCTGTAGAATAATATTTATTCCCGTAGTCATTGAGGCAATTTCAGTAAAATTGGGGACAGGTTTCAGTTGCAATCCAAGAGGTTTCCTCTGGTCCCAATTCTCATAATTATTCCCGTAACTATGACTTCACACTTCAAGCAAAAAGCCCCCAGAAAGTGAAAAAGTAGTCCTCCTTTATACTAGGGATGGACGATACATCGGTGAACGTATCGGAATCGGACGATATTAGCTAAAAATGCCAACATCGGTATTGGCCGATGTCTATTCTTTTCCGTATTTTTTTGAAGCGGCACTGTCGGTTAGGGGCTCGCAAGTAAGCATTTCACTGCAAGGTCTACACCTTGCTTGTGTTCAGCGCATGTGACTAATAAAATTATTTGATTTGATGTCTAGTTTAACGTCGATGTTAAAGGTACCATTCATACCTATATAACGTGACATGACGTAATAACGCCACAGAATATTTTGCGCTACATGTGCAACACAGCATTTCAAACCTGGTCCACACAACGCCTGCTGTGTGAAACGAGCAGTCAACAAGTCATTTGAAAGAGTAAGAACATTTCAGGCAGACAACTCAAAGGCGAAATCCATTAAAGCCAAGATAATGGAATTTCCTTGCCCTTGACAATCAACCGTTACACCGGTACACACAACCGGCACCGGTACACACAACCAAGTTCGCTATTTTTCCGATGTTGTCCAACCAGAGTTACACAGTAATAGCGTCACTGCTATTAGGTTCACGACAAACATACTATGGAACGCCGTTTGGGTCTTTGTGTGTCAAAAATGATACAGTAGCACTGTCAAAGCTGTACAAAATAGTCTGAAAACAAGTAAACACCGGACACGAACGATGTGTTTACAATACAGAGTTGGAAATAAAGCATAATTTGTTCGACTGCAACTTCTGGGGTAGCTAGCTTTAGCTTGGTACCTAGCCAACACCAATACAAACCGATTGAAAACAATGACCCGTAGAAACTGCAGTCATTTTCATAATTCTTAGCAATGATTTAGGAATCCCTGTGAGTAAGTATTAGCTAGGTTGCCACTTGTTGTTGGCCGAATTGAAATTGAACTTCAGTTCATGACAATAAATAGCTAGCCAGCTACTTAACCCGGTTGCCCAAAGCTAACGTTATAAGCAGCCAGCTAGCTTCATCTGGCTAGTGAAGCTCGACCGGACCGGGGTATGTGTTGTGAAGCTAGCCACAATAAGGATTAGGCACAATAGCGGAATTTCCGGTTTGCCTTCAAAATAAATGTAATTGACAGTGATGCAAATTAATACAAATAGTAGAATTATGCAATACTTTTATTTTGAAAGCTAACCGCAAAGTCCACTATTATGGCTAATCCTTATTGAAGGCTTTCAACTCTGTCAATCACCACATCCTCATCGGCAGACACGATAGCCTTGGTTTCTCAAATGATTGCCTCGCCTGGTTCACCAACTACTTCTCTGATAGAGTTCAGTGTGTCAAATCGGAGGGTCTGCTGTCCGCACCTCTGGCAGTGCCACAGGGTTCAATTCTTGGAACGACTCTCTTCTCTGTATACATCAATGATGTCGCTCTTGCTGCTGGTGAGTCTCTGATCCACCTCTACGCAGACGACACCATTCTGTATACTTCTGGCCCTTCTTTGGACACTGTGTTAACAACCCTCCAGACGAGCTTCAATGCCATACAACTCTCCTTCCGTGGCCTCCAATTACTCTTAAAAACAAATAAAACTAAATGCATGCTCTTCAACCGATCGCTGCCTGCACCTGCCCGCCGGTCCAACATCACTACTCTGGACGGTTCTGACTTAAAATATGTGGACAACAACAAATACCTAGGTGTCTGGTTAGACTGTAAACTCTCCTTCCAGACTCACATCAAACATCTCCAATCCAAAGTTAAATCTAGAATTGGCTTCCTATTTCACAACAAAGCATCCTTCACTCATACTGCCAAACATACCCTCGTAAAACTGACCATCCTACCGATCCTCGACTTCGGCGATGTCATTGACAAAATAGCCTCCAATAACCTACTCAATAAATTGGATGCAGTCTATCACAGTGCCATCTGTTTTGTCACCAAAGCCCCATATACTACCCACCACTGCAACCTTTACGCTCAAGTTGGCTGGCCCTCGCTTCATACTCGTCGCCAAGGTCCAGGTCATCTACAAGATAAAGTCCCCCCTTATCTCAGCTCGCTGGTCACCATAGCAGCACCCACCTGTGGCACGCGCTCCAGCAGGTATATCTCTCTGGTCACCCCAAAAACCAATTCTTCCTTTGGCCGCCTCTCCTTCAAGTTCTCTGCTGCCAATGACTGGAACGAACTACAAAAATCTCAAACTGGAAACACTTATCTCCCTCACTAGCTTTAAGCACCAACTGTCAGAGCAGCTCACAGATTACTGCACCTGTACATAGCCCATCTATAATTTAGCCCAAACTACCTAAACTACCTCTTCCCCTACTGTATTTATTTATTTTGCTCCTTTGTACCCCATTATTTTGCACATTCTTCCACTGCAAATCTTTCATTCCAGTGTTTTACTTGCTATATTGTATTTACTTTGCCACCATGGCCTTTTTTTGGTTGCCTTTACCTCCCTTATCTCACCTAATTTGCTCACATCGTATATATACTTATTTTTCTACTGTATTATTGACTGTATGTTTGTTTTACTCCATGTGTAACTCTGTGTTGTTGTATGTGTCGAACTGCTTTGCTTTATCTTGGCCAGGTCGCAATAACAAATTCTTATTTACGATGACGGCCTGGACCATGCTGGGCCAATTCCACCCTATGGGACTTCCAATCACAGCCGGATGTGATACAGCCTGGATTCGAATCAGGGACTGTAGTGACGCCTCTTGCACTGAGAGGCAATGCCTTAGACTGCTGCATCCATGTGTGTGTTAACTATTTAACTGCACTAGAACGCTCCAAAATATATTTTAAATATCAGTTAACAGTATCGTTTTTTTTTGGCAAGGAAAATATCGTATATTGGCCAAATAGGTGCATCACAATTATATATACATACAGTATTAAGAGGACTAATACGGTGGGTATAAAGGAGGACTAATACTGTGGGTATTAAGGATGACTAATACTGTGGGTACAAAGGAGGACCAATACTGTGGGTATTAAGGATGACTAATACTGTGGGTACAAAGGAGGACTAATACTGTGGGTACAAAGGAGGACTAATACTGTGGGTATAAAGGAGGACTAATACTGTGGGTATAAAGGAGGACTAATACTGTGGGTATAAAGGAGGACTAATACTGTGGGTATAAAGGAGGACTAATACAGTGGGTATAAAGGAGGACTAATACTGTGGGTATAAAGGAGGACTAATACTGTGGGTACAAAGGAGGACTAATACTGTGGGTATAAAGGAGGACTAATACTGTGGGTACAAAGGAGGACTAATACAGTGGGTACAAAGGAGGACTAATACTGTGGGTATAAAGGAGGACTAATACTGTGGGTATAAAGGAGGACTAATACAGGGGGATTAAAGGAGGACTAATACTGTGGGTATAAAGGAGGACTAATACTGTGGGTATAAAGGAGGACTAAAAAGTGGGTACAAATGAGGACTAATACTGTGGGTACAAAGGAGGACTAATACTGTGGGTATAAAGGAGGACTAATACTGTGGGTATAAAGGAGGACTAATACAGTGGGTATAAAGGAGGACTAATGCAGTGGGTATAAAGAGGACTAATACAGTGGGTATAAAGGAGGACTAATACAGTGGGTATAAAGGAGGACTAATACAGTGGGTATAAAGGAGGACTAATACTGTGGGTATAAAGGAGGACTAATACTGTGGGTACAAAGGAGGACAAATACTGTGGGTACAAAGGAGGACTAATACTGTGGGTACAAAGGAGGACTAATACTGTGGGTACAAAGGAGGACTAATACTGTGGGTACAAAGGAGGACTAATACTGTGGGTATAAAAGATGACTAATAATGTGGGTATAAAGGAGGACTAATACTGTGGGTACAAAGGAGGACTAATACTGTGGGTAGAAAGGAGGACTAATACTGTGGGTATAAAGGAGGACTAATACTGTGGGTATAAAGAGGACTAATACAGTGGGTATAAACGAGGACTAATACAGTGGGTATAAAGGAGGACTAATACTGTGGGTATAAAGGAGGACTAATACTGTGGGTACAAAGGAGGACTAATACTGTGGGTACAAAGGAGGACTAATAATATGGGTATAAAGGAGGACTAATACTGTGGGTACAAAGGAGGACTAATACTGTGGGTATAAAGGAGGACTAATACAGTGGGTATAAATGAGGACTAATACTGTGGGTATAAAGGAGGACTAATACAGTGGGTATAAAGGAGGACTAATACTGTGGGTATAAAGGAGGACTAATACAGTGGGTATAAAGGAGGACTAATACTGTGGGTATAAAGAGGACTAATATGGCAGGTACAAAGAGGACTAATACAGTGGGTATAAAGGAGGACTAATACTGTGGGTATAAAGGAGGACTAATACTGTGGGTATAAAGAGGACTAATATGGCAGGTACAAAGAGGACTAATACAGTGGGTATAAAGAGGACTAATACAGTGGGTATAAAGGAGGACTAATACAGTGGGTATAAAGGAGGACTTATACTGTGGGTACAAAGGAGGACAATACTGTGGGTATAAAGGAGGACTAATACAGTGGGTATAAAGGAGGACTAATACTGTGGGTATAAAGAGGACTAATATGGCAGGTACAAAGAGGACTAATACTGTGGGTATAAAGGAGGACTAATACAGTGGGTATAAAGAGGACTAATACAGTTGGTATAAAGGAGGACTTATACTGTGGGTACAAAGGAGGACAATACTGTGGGTATAAAGGAGGACTAATACTGTGGGTATAAAGGAGGACTAATACAGTGGGTATAAAGAGGACTAATACAGTGGGTATAAAGGAGGACTAATACAGTGGGTATAAAGGAGGACTTATACTGTGGGTACAAAGGAGGACAATACTGTGGGTATAAAGGAGGACTAATACTGTGGGTATAAAGAGGACTAATACTGTGGGTACAAAGGAGGACTAATACAGTGGGTATAAAGAGGACTAATACTGTGGGTATAAAGAGGACTAATACTGTGGGTATAAAGGAGGACTAATACAGTGGGTATAAAGGAGGACTAATACAGTGGGTACAAAGGAGGACTAATACTGTGGGTACAAAGAAGGACTAATACCGTGGGTACAAAGGAGGACTAATACTGTGGGTACAAAGGAGGACTAATACTGTGGGTACAAAGGAGGACTAATACCGTGGGTACAAAGGAGGACTAATACTGTGGGTATAAAGGAGGACTAATACTGTGGGTATAAAGAGGACTAATACTGTGGGTATAAAGGAGGACTAATACAGTGGGTATAAAGGAGGACTAATACTGTGGGTATGAAGGATGACTAATACTGTGGGTACAAAGGAGGACTAATACTGTGGGTACAAAGGAGGACTAATACTGTGGGAATAAAGGAGGACTAATACTGTGGGTATAAAGAGGACTAATACTGTGGGTAAAAAGGAGGACAATTACAGTGGGTATAAAGGAGGACTAATACTGTGGGTATAAAGGAGGACTAATAAATTGGGTATAAAGGAAGACTAATACTGTGGGTATAAAGAAGGACTAATACTGTGGGTATAAAGAAGGACTAATACTGTGGGTATAAAGGAGGACAATTACAGTGGGTATAAAGGAGGACTAATACTGTGGGTATAAAGGAGGAATAATACAGTGGGTATAAAGGAGGACTAATACTGTGGGTATAAAGGAGGACTAATACTGTGGGTATAAAGGAGGACTAATACTGTGGGTATAAAGGAGGACTAATACTGTGGGTATAAAGGACTAATACTGTGGGTATAAAGGAGGACTAATACAGTGGGTATAAAGGAGGACTAATACTGTGGGTACAAAGGAGGACTAATACTGTGGGTATAAAGGAGGACTAATACTGTGGGTATAAAGGAGGACTAATACTGTGGGTACAAAGGAGGACTAATACTGTGGGTATAAAGAGGACTAATACTGTGGGTAAAAAGGAGGACTAATACAGTGGGTATAAAGGAGGACTAATACTGTGGGTATAAAGGAGGACTAATACTGTGGGTATAAAGAGGACTAATACTGTGGGTATAAAGGAGGACTAATACAGTGGGTATAAAGGAGGACTAATACAGTGGGTATAAAGGAGGACTAATACAGTGGGTATAAAGGAGGACAAATACTGTGGGTATAAAGGAGGACTAATACTGTGGGTATAAAGGAGGACTAATACTGTGGGTACAAAGGAGGAATAATACAGTGGGTATAAAGGAGGACTAATACAGTGGGTATAAAGGAGGACTAATACTGTGGGCACAAAGGATGACTAATACTGTGGGTATAAAGATGACGAATACTGTGGGTACAAAGGAGGACTAATACTGTGGGTATAAAGAGGACTAATACTGTGGGTATAAAGAGGACTAATACTGTGGGTATAAAGGAGGACTAATACTGTGGGTATAAAGGAGGACTAATACGGTGGGGTATAAAGATGACTAATACTGTGGGTATAAAAGAGGACTAATACTGTGGGTATAAAGATGACAAATACTGTGGGTATAAAGATGACTATTACTGTGGGTATAAAGAGGACTAATACAGTGGGTATAAAGAGGACTAATACAGTGGGTATAAAGGAGGACTAATACTGTGGGTATAAAGGAGGACTAATACAGTGGGTATAAAGGAGGACTAATACAGTGGGTATAAAGGAGGACTAATACAGTGGGTATAAAGGAGGACTAATACTGTGGGTTTAAAGGAGGACTAATACTGTGGGTATAAAGGAGGACTAATACTGTGGGTATAAAGGAGGACTAATACTGTGGGTATAAAGGAGGACTAATACTGTGGGTATAAAGGAGGACTAATACTGTGGGTATAAAGAGGACTAATATGGTAGGTACAAAGAGGACTAATACTGTGGGTATAAAGGAGGACTAATACAGTGGGTATAAAGGAGGACTAATACAGTGGGTATAAAGGAGGACTAATACTGTGGGTATAAAGATGACTAATACAGTGGGTATAAAGGAGGACTTATACTGTGGGTACAAAGGAGGACAATACTGTGGGTATAAAGGAGGACTAATACTGTGGGTATAAAGGAGGACTAATACTGTGGGTACAAAGGAGGACTAATACTGTGGGTATAAAGAGGACTAATACTGTGGGTAAAAAGGAGGACTAATACAGTGGGTATAAAGGAGGACTAATACTGTGGGTATAAAGGAGGACTAATACTGTGGGTATAAAGAGGACTAATACTGTGGGTATAAAGGAGGACTAATACAGTGGGTATAAAGGAGGACTAATACAGTGGGTATAAAGGAGGACAAATACTGTGGGTATAAAGGAGGACTAATACTGTGGGTATAAAGGAGGACTAATACTGTGGGTACAAAGGAGGACTAATACAGTGGGTATAAAGGAGGACTAATACAGTGGGTATAAAGGAGGACTAATACTGTGGGTACAAATGATGACTAATACTGTGGGTATAAAGATGACTAATACTGTGGGTACAAAGGAGGACTAATACTGTGGGTACAAAGGAGGACTAATACTGTGGGTATAAAGAGGACTAATACTGTGGGTATAAAGAGGACTAATACTGTGGGTATAAAGGAGGACTAATACTGTGGGTATAAAGGAGGACTAATACGGTGGGGTATAAAGATGACTAATACTGTGGGTATAAAGGAGGACTAATACTGTGGGTATAAAGATGACTAATACTGTGGGTATAAAGATGACTAATACTGTGGGTATAAAGAGGACTAATACAGTGGGTATAAAGAGGACTAATACAGTGGGTATAAAGAGGACTAATACAGTGGGCATAAAGGAGGACTAATACAGTGGGTATAAAGGAGGACTAATACTGTGGGTATAAAGGAGGACTAATACAGTGGGTATAAAGGAGGACTAATACAGTGGGTATAAAGGAGGACTAATACAGTGGGTATAAAGGAGGACTAATACTGTGGGTATAAAGGAGGACTAATACTGTGGGTATAAAGGAGGACTAATACTGTGGGTATAAAGGAGGACTAATACTGTGGGTATAAAGGAGGACTAATACAGTGGGTATAAAGGAGGACTAATACAATGGGTATAAAGGAGGACTAATACTGTGGGTATAAAGGAGGACTAATACAGTGGGTATAAAGGAGGACTAATACTGTTGGTATAAAGGAGGACTAAAAAGTGGGTACAAATGAGGACTAATACTGTGGGTACAAAGGAGGACTAATACTGTGGGTATAAAGGAGGACTAATACTGTGGGTATAAAGGAGGACTAATACAGTGGGTATAAAGGAGGACTAATGCAGTGGGTATAAAGAGGACTAATACAGTGGGTATAAAGGAGGACTAATACAGTGGGTATAAAGGAGGACTTATACTGTGGGTACAAAGGAGGACAATACTGTGGGTATAAAGGAGGACTAATACTGTGGGTATAAAGAGGACTAATACTGTGGGTACAAAGGAGGACTAATACAGTGGGTATAAAGAGGACTAATACTGTGGGTATAAAGAGGACTAATACTGTGGGTATAAAGGAGGACTAATACAGTGGGTATAAAGGAGGACTAATACAGTGGGTACAAAGGAGGACTAATACTGTGGGTACAAAGAAGGACTAATACCGTGGGTACAAAGGAGGACTAATACTGTGGGTACAAAGGAGGACTAATACTGTGGGTACAAAGGAGGACTAATACCGTGGGTACAAAGGAGGACTAATACTGTGGGTATAAAGGAGGACTAATACTGTGGGTATAAAGAGGACTAATACTGTGGGTATAAAGGAGGACTAATACAGTGGGTATAAAGGAGGACTAATACTGTGGGTATGAAGGATGACTAATACTGTGGGTACAAAGGAGGACTAATACTGTGGGTACAAAGGAGGACTAATACTGTGGGAATAAAGGAGGACTAATACTGTGGGTATAAAGAGGACTAATACTGTGGGTAAAAAGGAGGACAATTACAGTGGGTATAAAGGAGGACTAATACTGTGGGTATAAAGGAGGACTAATAAATTGGGTATAAAGGAAGACTAATACTGTGGGTATAAAGAAGGACTAATACTGTGGGTATAAAGAAGGACTAATACTGTGGGTATAAAGGAGGACAATTACAGTGGGTATAAAGGAGGACTAATACTGTGGGTATAAAGGAGGACTAATACAGTGGGTATAAAGGAGGACTAATACTGTGGGTATAAAGGAGGACTAATACTGTGGGTATAAAGGAGGACTAATACTGTGGGTATAAAGGAGGACTAATACTGTGGGTATAAAGGACTAATACTGTGGGTATAAAGGAGGACTAATACAGTGGGTATAAAGGAGGACTAATACTGTGGGTACAAAGGAGGACTAATACTGTGGGTATAAAGGAGGACTAATACTGTGGGTATAAAGGAGGACTAATACTGTGGGTACAAAGGAGGACTAATACTGTGGGTATAAAGAGGACTAATACTGTGGGTAAAAAGGAGGACTAATACAGTGGGTATAAAGGAGGACTAATACTGTGGGTATAAAGGAGGACTAATACTGTGGGTATAAAGAGGACTAATACTGTGGGTATAAAGGAGGACTAATACAGTGGGTATAAAGGAGGACTAATACAGTGGGTATAAAGGAGGACTAATACAGTGGGTATAAAGGAGGACAAATACTGTGGGTATAAAGGAGGACTAATACTGTGGGTATAAAGGAGGACTAATACTGTGGGTACAAAGGAGGAATAATACAGTGGGTATAAAGGAGGACTAATACAGTGGGTATAAAGGAGGACTAATACTGTGGGCACAAAGGATGACTAATACTGTGGGTATAAAGATGACTAATACTGTGGGTACAAAGGAGGACTAATACTGTGGGTATAAAGAGGACTAATACTGTGGGTATAAAGAGGACTAATACTGTGGGTATAAAGGAGGACTAATACTGTGGGTATAAAGGAGGACTAATACGGTGGGGTATAAAGATGACTAATACTGTGGGTATAAAAGAGGACTAATACTGTGGGTATAAAGATGACAAATACTGTGGGTATAAAGATGACTATTACTGTGGGTATAAAGAGGACTAATACAGTGGGTATAAAGAGGACTAATACAGTGGGTATAAAGGAGGACTAATACTGTGGGTATAAAGGAGGACTAATACAGTGGGTATAAAGGAGGACTAATACAGTGGGTATAAAGGAGGACTAATACAGTGGGTATAAAGGAGGACTAATACTGTGGGTTTAAAGGAGGACTAATACTGTGGGTATAAAGGAGGACTAATACAGTGGGTATAAAGGAGGACTAATACAGTGGGTATAAAGGAGGACAAATACTGTGGGTATAAAGGAGGACTAATACTGTGGGTATAAAGGAGGACTAATACTGTGGGTACAAAGGAGGACTAATACAGTGGGTATAAAGGAGGACTAATACAGTGGGTATAAAGGAGGACTAATACTGTGGGTACAAATGATGACTAATACTGTGGGTATAAAGATGACTAATACTGTGGGTACAAAGGAGGACTAATACTGTGGGTACAAAGGAGGACTAATACTGTGGGTATAAAGAGGACTAATACTGTGGGTATAAAGAGGACTAATACTGTGGGTATAAAGGAGGACTAATACTGTGGGTATAAAGGAGGACTAATACGGTGGGGTATAAAGATGACTAATACTGTGGGTATAAAGGAGGACTAATACTGTGGGTATAAAGATGACTAATACTGTGGGTATAAAGATGACTAATACTGTGGGTATAAAGAGGACTAATACAGTGGGTATAAAGAGGACTAATACAGTGGGTATAAAGAGGACTAATACAGTGGGCATAAAGGAGGACTAATACAGTGGGTATAAAGGAGGACTAATACTGTGGGTATAAAGGAGGACTAATACAGTGGGTATAAAGGAGGACTAATACAGTGGGTATAAAGGAGGACTAATACAGTGGGTATAAAGGAGGACTAATACTGTGGGTATAAAGGAGGACTAATACTGTGGGTATAAAGGAGGACTAATACTGTGGGTATAAAGGAGGACTAATACAGTGGGTATAAAGGAGGACTAATACAATGGGTATAAAGGAGGACTAAAACTGTGGGTATAAAGGAGGACTAATACAGTGGGTATAAAGGAGGACTAATACAGTGGGTATAAAGGAGGACTAATACAGTGGGTATAAAGGAGGACTAATACTGTGGGTATAAAGATGACTAATACAGTGGGTATAAAGGAGGACTAATACTGTGGGTATAAAGGAGGACTAATACTGTGGGTATAAAGGAGGACTAATACTGTGGGTACAAAGGAGGACTAATACTGTGGGTATAAAGAGGACTAATACTGTGGGTAAAAAGGAGGACTAATACAGTGGGTATAAAGGAGGACTAATACTGTGGGTATAAAGGAGGACAAATACTGTGGGTATAAAGGAGGACTAATACTGTGGGTACAAAGGAGGACTAATACAGTGGGTATAAAGGAGGACTAATACTGTTGGTATAAAGGAGGACTAATACTGTGGGTATAAAGGAGGACTAATACTGTGGGTATAAAGGAGGACAAATACTGTGGGTATAAAGGAGGACTAATACTGTGGGTATAAAGGAGGACTAATACTGTGGGTACAAAGGAGGACTAATACAGTGGGTATAAAGGAGGACTAATACAGTGGGTATAAAGGAGGACTAATACTGTGGGTATAAAGGAGGACTAATACAGTGGGTACAAAGGAGGACTAATACTGTGGGTATAAAGGAGGACTAATACAGTGGGTACAAAGGAGGACTAATACAGTGGGTATAAAGGAGGACTAATACAATGGGTATAAAGGAGGACTAATACTGTGGGTATAAAGGAGGACTAATACTGTGGGTATAAAGGAGGACTAATACTGTGGGTATAAAGGAGGACTAATACAGTGGGTATAAAGGAGGACTAATACAGTGGGTATAAAGGAGGACTAATACAGTGGGTATAAAGGAGGACTAATACTGTGGGTATAAAGAGGACTAATATGGCAGGTACAAAGAGGACTAATACTGTGGGTATAAAGGAGGACTAATACAGTGGGTATAAAGGATGACTAATACTGTGGGTATAAAGGAGGACTAATACTGTGGGTATAAAGGAGGACTAATACTGTGGGTATAAAGGAGGACTAATACAGTGGGTATAAAGGAGGACTAATACAGTGGGTATAAAGGAGGACTAATACTGTGGGTATAAAGAGGACTAATATGGCAGGTACAAAGAGGACTAATACTGTGGGTATAAAGGAGGACTAATACTGTGGGTATAAAGGAGGACTAATACGGTGGGGTATAAAGATGACTAATAGTGTGGGTATAAAGGAGGACTAATACTGTGGGAATAAAGATGACTAATACAGTGGGTATAAAGGAGGACTTATACTGTGGGTACAAAGGAGGACAATACTGTGGGTATAAAGAAGGACTAATACTGTGGGTACAAAGGAGGACTAATACTGTGGGTATAAAGAGGACTAATACTGTGGGTAAAAAGGAGGACTAATACAGTGGGTATGAAGGAGGACTAATACTGTGGGTATAAAGATGACTAATACTGTGGGTATAAAGATGACTAATACAGTGGGTAAAAAGAGGACTAATACAGTGGGTATAAAGAGGACAAATACAGTGGGTATAAAGGAGGACTAATACTGTGGGTATAAAGGAGGACTAATACAGTGGGTATAAAGGAGGACTAATACAGTGGGTATAAAGGAGGACTAATACTGTGGGTATAAAGGAGGACTAATACTGTGGGTATAAAGGAGGACTAATACTGTGGGTATAAAGGAGGACTAATACAGTGGGTATAAAGGAGGACTAATACAGTGGGTATAAAGGAGGACTAATACTGTGGGTATAAAGAGGACTAATATGGCAGGTACAAAGAGGACTAATACTGTGGGTATAAAGGAGGACTAATACAGTGGGTATAAAGGAGGACTAATACAGTGGGTATAAAGGAGGACTAATACTGTGGGTATAAAGGAGGACTAATACTGTGGGTATAAAGGAGGACTAATACTGTGGGTATAAAGGAGGACTAATACAGTGGGTATAAAGGAGGACTAATACAGTGGGTATAAAGGAGGACTAATACTGTGGGTATAAAGAGGACTAATATGGCAGGTACAAAGAGGACTAATACTGTGGGTATAAAGGAGGACTAATACAGTGGGTATAAAGGAGGACTAATACTGTGGGTATAAAGGAGGACTAATACTGTGGGTATAAAGGATGACTAATACAGTGGGTATAAAGGAGGACTAATACAGTGGGTATAAAGGAGGACTAATACTGTGGGTATAAAGATGACTAATACAGTGGGTATAAAGGAGGACTTATACTGTGGGTACAAAGGAGGACAATACTGTGGGTATAAAGGAGGACTAATACTGTGGGTATAAAGGAGGACTAATACTGTGGGTACAAAGGAGGACTAATACTGTGGGTATAAAGAGGACTAATACTGTGGGTATAAAGGAGGACTAATACTGTGGGTATAAAGATGACTAATACTGTGGGTATAAAGGAGGACTAATACAGTGGGTATAAAGGAGGACTAATACAGTGGGTATAAAGGAGGACTAATACAGTGGGTATAAAGGAGGACTAATACTGTGGGTATAAAGGAGGACTAATACTGTGGGTATAAAGAGGACTAATACAGTGGGTATAAAGGAGGACTAATACAGTGGGTATAAAGGAGGACTAATACTGTGGGTATAAAGGAGGACTAATACTGTTGGTATAAAGGAGGACTAATACTGTGGGTATAAAGGAGGACTAATACTGTGGGTATAAAGGAGGACTAATACAGTGGGTATAAAGGAGGACTAATACTGTGGGTATAAAGGAGGACTAATACTGTGGGTATAAAGGACTAATACTGTGGGTATAAAGAGGACTAATACTGTGGGATATAAAAGAGCTCACGTCTGGGAGGGGGAGGTTTGAAAAAAGAGCTCACGTCTGGGACGGGGGAGGTTTGAAAAAAATAGCTAAATTCTGGGAGAGGGAGGGTTAACCAATATTATCTATATTATCTCTTATCTATATTATTGGACTTCAGCTATTTGGGCTTATTCATAATTATTTAACCCTTTACCCTGCTAGGAATTGGCCTCCATTGAATTGGCCTCCGTTGAATTGAGTTTGAGTTTATTTTATTTTTACAGGGACAGTGCAAATTAATCAACGTTTTAGTAAAAGTGCCAGCCGGCTAATTTTCAACCACAGTCCCTGGGTAGGTCATTACAATAACAATAACAATACAGACAATCAATGAGCAGTGAGCACATTGGCCTCCATTAAAATGTTTCTTACAGAAGAAATATGAAATACATATGCATGGGAGGGAACAGTTTGGCGATCATGGGAAAATTATTAGACCAAAGTTTACGACAACAGTTACCCTGACACAAGACTGAATCTAAACATTTACTCTGTTAATTTTATGTGCATTTTACATTTACTGTACTTTTTGCCACATTTGTCAATAACGAAACCTGAAAATACTCTGGATACATTCAGTAAAATTAGTGGTAGGAACAGCATGAGATAAAAAAAAATGACAAGAGTTTGAGTGAGAGGACTAACCTGAGTCTCCAAGTGGACACACACCTCTCCAAAGTGGGCACAGTTCCTAAGTCATTTCAATGCGTTTTTATGACTCAAAGAAGACTCTTTTACTATAAAGGTGCTTATTTGAGCTCTCCTAGCTCTGCCGTTGAGGAACTACAGCAAGCACACTTGTAGTTATTTTGATCACAGCCCTGCGTCCTCGTCATCACACAATTACTGTTGTTGTTCACTCAATCCAAAAACGGCCCATTATAAAGCGCAATCTGGGTCAGGTGGGCCTCGTTTTAAACGTTTCTTCTATTGCCAACATGACCAGTTAAGCTCTAAAATACTATGTTACGGAGTTGGGCTTTCACAATTCAATTCAGAGAAACAGATTGTAATTTTGATGAGCATAGAAAGAGGTCATGAGAGCATTCAGGTGCCGTGCTCCACAGTGAATTTATCACAATACATCAAACAGACTCATTCTGTTCAGAATGACCCAGGGTATAACACCATGTCATCTGGTAACTGTACAACAAACAGACTCATTCTGTTCTGAACGACCCAGGGTATCACACCATGTCATCTGGTAACTGTATAACAAACAGACTCATTCTGTTCCGAACAACCCAGGGTATGAAGCCATGTCATCTGGTAACTGTACATCAAACAGACTCATTCTGTTCTGAACGACCCAGGGTATAACACCATGTCATCTGGTAACTGTATAACAAACAGACTAATTCTGTTCTGAACGACCCAGGGTATAACACCATGTCATCTGGTAACTGTTCACCAAACAGACTCATTCTGTTCAGAACGACCCAGGGTATAACACCATGTCATCTGGTAACTGTTCATCAAACAGACTCATTCTGTTCAGAACGACCCAGGGTATAACACCATGTCATCTGGTAACTGTATAACAAACAGACTCATTCTGTTCAGAACGACCCAGGGTATAACACCATGTCATCTGGTAACTGTTCAAACAGACTCATTCTGTTCAGAACGACCCAGGGTATCACACCATGTCATCTGGTAACTGTTCATCAAACAGACTCATTCTGTTCTGAACGACACAGGGTATAACACCATGTCATCTGGTAACTGTTCATCAAACAGACTCATTCTGTTCAGAACGACCCAGGGTATAACACCATGTCATCTGGTAACTGTTCATCAAACAGACTCATTCTGTTCAGAACGACCCAGGGTATAACACCATGTCATCTGGTAACTGTTCACCAAACAGACTCATTCTGTTCTGAACGACCCAGGGTATCACACCATGTCATCTGGTAACTGTATAACAAACAGACTCATTCTGTTCCGAACAACCCAGGGTATGAAGCCATGTCATCTGGTAACTGTACATCAAACAGACTCATTCTGTTCTGAACGACCCAGGGTATAACACCATGTCATCTGGTAACTGTACAACAAACAGACTCATTCTGTTCTGAACGACACAGGGTATGAAGCCATGTCATCTGGTAACTGTTCACCAAACAGAGTCATCCTGTTCTGAACGACCCAGGGTATAACACCATGTCATCTGGTTACTGTTCATCAAACAGACTCATTCTGTTCTGAACGACCCAGGGTATAACACCATGTCATCTGGTTACTGTTCATCAAACAGACTCATTCTGTTCAGAACGACCCAGGGTATAACACCATGTCATCTGGTTACTGTTCATCAAACAGACTCATTCTGTTCAGAACGACCCAGGGTATAACACCATGTCATCTGGTAACTGTTCAAACAGACTCATTCTGTTCAGAACGACCCAGGGTATAACACCATGTCATCTGGTTACTGTACAACAAACACTCATTCTGTTCAGAACGACCCAGGGTATAACACCATGTCATCTGGTAACTGTACAACAAACACTCATTCTGTTCAGAACGACCCAGGGTATAACACCATGTCATCTGGTAACTGTATAACAAACAGACTCATTCTGTTCAGAACGACCCAGGGTATCACACCATGTCATCTGGTAACTGTATAACTAACAGACTCATTCTGTTCAGAACGACCCAGGGTATGAAGCCATGTCATCTGGTAACTGTTCAAACAGACTCATTCTGTTCAGAACGACCCAGGGTATAACACCATGTCATCTGGTAACTGTATAACTAACAGACTCATTCTGTTCAGAACGACCCAGGGTATGACACCATGTCATCTGGTAACTGTACATCAAACAGACTCATTCTGTTCAGAACGACCCAGGGTATAACACCATGTTATCTGGTAACTGTTCAAACAGACTCATTCTGTTCAGAACGACCCAGGGTATAACACCATGTCATCTGGTAACTGTACATCAAACAGACTCATTCTGTTCAGAACGACCCAGGGTATAACACCATGTTATCTGGTAACTGTACAACAAACAGACTCATTCTGTTCAGAACGACCCAGGGTATAACACCATGTCATCTGGTAACTGTATATCTAACAGACTCATTCTGTTCAGAACGACCCAGGGTATAACACCATGTTATCTGGTAACTGTTCAAACAGACTCATTCTGTTCAGAACGACCCAGGGTATAACACCATGTCATCTGGTAACTGTATAACTAACAGACTCATTCTGTTCAGAACGACCCAGGGTATAACACCATGTCATCTGGTAACTGTATAACTAACAGACTCATTCTGTTCAGAACGACCCAGGGTATAACACCATGTTATCTGGTAACTGTTCAAACAGACTCATTCTGTTCTGAACGACCCAGGGTATAACACCATGTCATCTGGTAACTGTATAGCTAACAGACTCATTCTGATCAGAACGACCCAGGGTATAACACCATGTCATTTGGTAACTGTACATCAAACAGACTCATTCTGTTCAGAACGACCCAGGGTATAACACCATGTTATCTGGTAACTGTATAACTAACAGACTCATTCTGTTCAGAACGACCCAGGGTATAACACCATGTTATCTGGTAACTGTATAACTAACATAGTGATCATAAACGTTGAACTACATATTCCATCAGTTTTATGAGATGGAAATGTGAAGTGCACATTTGGACTCACAGGTGTTTGGTTTGTTTGTATGACATCAAAGCGATATTTATTCTAATCAACGTCTCATCTTTCAAAATACATAGAGTCGCCTAATTTACAGCATTTCCCTCCCTCAGACAACAAAACATTTGCCGAAGTTGCCTAATTATCAGGTGAGTTCGGGGCAACTGCTTGGTCACACCGTGCTCAGGTTCAGAACTTCTTTCAGTCAAAACCCCATACAGAGCTGTGAAGAGCAGAGCCTGAACTCTGGCGTCATTTATAGCAGGCCACTGTACAGCCACTGCGTTCCAATTTTGGCGATTCATCAGTGACCAAATCTGCCATTTTCCAACCTGTATACGAATTACGAGTCTAAAGGATAGATGTTTTCAGACGGGTATATGGAATTGGTGTGATATCCAGACATCAAACCTCTAATGGGGTCTTAGGACTTGACATTTCTAAAGGGTGGAGTTATTTTTTTATGAAAGGGGGTTGAAGGTTTTAACATTTGTACCACCACAACACTTATGGACAGAGGTGGCCGACACAAGGAAGTTGTGTCGCAAAAACAGAATTTCACTCTCCATATTTCAGGTCCAAATTCTAACACAAACAAATTGGTTCATAATCAACAACAAAAACTCTAAATAAACAAAAATCAATGTAGAAATGGTACAGCAAGACGCTCTTCTACTTTTTAGAAGCAGGGCGCTGAAATGAAAGATTCAGTCATCGGCAAAGCACATCCACTTCAACTCACTTAGCAAAGCATGTCCCGAGAACAGTGGTTCATTCAATTTTCATGGAGTTAAATGGAACTCTGCTTTTAGTAGCCAGAGGCTATGCATACTATTACATTCCTAAAGAAGGCTTTTAGCACAAATTGCATTTATAATAGGATATAAGTTCAAGACACAAACTTCTTCTTCTTTTAACTTCTACTAATAGCTGTGTAGCACTGCATTTTGGGATACAATTTTTTTTTTCTTTTTTTTTTTCTCCAATTCGGTCCGATCTGAGAAGACAAAGACAACAAGATGGTTGTCTTGGTGCAAGGACATTGTACACGATATCCCCAAGAAAAATGAAGAAAAAACAAAAACAAACACTACAGCAAAAAGGGGTAGGACCAAGCCACTGGCAAGGTTAGTGTTGTGGAGAGGTTAGCTCCGTTTGAGGGAGCTAGTTAGGGGATTGCTAATGTCTTCATCACTCTAGACCCTGGTAGACAGTAGGCTGAGGTCTCAAGCTAATAAAAAAGAGAATAGGCAGACATGCCATGGCCTTGTCCAGTCTAAGGGGATCGTCGCCATCATCGCCACCATCATCATCATCATCAAACATTGTCTTCAGTGGTTGTGACAGCAAACCACGGAGGATGGAGGAGGTCATTAGAACGGGGGGGTGGGGGGGGGGCACGCTGGTGATCAGGTGGGGGCAGATAAAAAAAGGGACAGCCAGTTGTAGTACAAGCCGGAGGGGGGGGGGGTCAACGAGAGAATAGACCTCCTGCCTTCCACACCTCTCTCCACTCAGTAGGTGGAACTGCCCTCTCCACTCAGTAGGTGGAACTGCCCTCTCCACTCAGTAGGTGGAACTGCCCTCTCCACTCAGTAGGTGGAACTGCCCTCTCCACTCAGTAGGTGGAACTGCCCTCTCCACTCAGTAGGTGGAACTGCCCTCTCCACTCAGTAGGTGGAACTGCCCTCTCCAATCAGTAGGTGGAACTGCCCTCTCCACTCAGTAGGTGGAACTGCCCTCTCCAATCAGTAGGTGGGCTGCTCTCTCCACTCAGTATGTGGGCTGCTCTTTCCACTCAGTATGTGGGCTGCCCTCTCCACTCAGTAGGTGGAACTGCCCTCTCCACTCAGTAGGTGGAACTGCCCTCTCCACTCAGTATGTGGGCTGCTCTCTCCACTCAGTATGTGGGCTGCTCTCTCCACTCAGTATGTGGGCTGCTCTCTCCACTCAGTATGTGGGCTGCTCTCTCCACTCAGTAGGTGGAACTGCTCTCTCCACTCAGTATGTGGGCTGCTCTCTCCACTCAGTATGTGGGCTGCTCTCTCCACTCAGTATGTGGGCTGCTCTCTCCACTCAGTATGTGGGCTGCTCTCTCCACTCAGTAGGTGGAACTGCCCTCTCCACTCAGTAGGTGGAACTGCCCTCTCCACTCAGTAGGTGGAACTGCCCTCTCCACTCAGTATGTGGGCTGCTCTCTCCACTCAGTATGTGGGCTGCTCTCTCCACTCAGTATGTGGGCTGCTCTCTCCACTCAGTATGTGGGCTGCTCTCTCCACTCAGTAGGTGGAACTGCTCTCTCCACTCAGTATGTGGGCTGCTCTCTCCACTCAGTATGTGGGCTGCTCTCTCCACTCAGTATGTGGGCTGCTCTCTCCACTCAGTAGGTGGAACTGCCCTCTCCACTCAGTAGGTGGAACTGCCCTCTCCACTCAGTATGTGGGCTGCTCTCTCCACTCAGTATGTGGGCTGCTCTCTCCACTCAGTAGGTGGAACTGCCCTCTCCACTCAGTAGGTGGAACTGCCCTCTCCACTCAGTAGGTGGAACTGCCCTCTCCACTCAGTATGTGGGCTGCTCTCTCCACTCAGTATGTGGGCTGCTCTCTCCACTCAGTAGGTGGAACTGCTCTCTCCACTCAGTATGTGGGCTGCTCTCTCCACTCAGTATGTGGGCTGCTCTCTCCACTCAGTATGTGGGCTGCTCTCTCCACTCAGTAGGTGGAACTGCTCTCTCCACTCAGTATGTGGGCTGCTCTCTCCACTCAGTATGTGGGCTGCTCTCTCCACTCAGTAGGTGGGGCTGCTCTCTCCACTCAGTATGTGGGTTGCTCTCTCCACTCATTATGTGGGCTGCTCTCTCCACTCAGCATGTGGGCTGCTCTCTCCACTCAGTATGTGGAACTGCCCTCTCCACTCAGTAGGTGGAACTGCCCTCTCCACTCAGTATGTGGGCTGCTCTCTCCACTCAGTATGTGGGCTGCTCTCTCCACTCAGTATGTGGGCTGCTCTCTCCACTCAGTAGGTGGGCTGCTCTCTCCACTCAGTATGTGGAACTGCCCTCTCCACTCAGTATGTGGAACTGCCCTCTCCACTCAGTATGTGGAACTGCCCTCTCCACTCAGTATGTGGAACTGCCCTCTCCACTCAGTAGGCACCGTCTTCTCTACTGTGCTCTGTGCCTCCGTTGCTTCCCGACATGATCCCTTTCAGGCCTTTATCACTGGTTGGGAGGCGGGGGTGGGGGGGTTGAGAGAGAGCGCCAGCCCCACCCCGTGCCGCCCCAGCTTAATCTGTGTCCTGGCGTTGGGAGAGGCGATCGGTTCCGTCTGACTTTTGTATTAAAACCTCAGTTGCTATCAGATCCCCAGGTGATCTGGGCATGACAAATTAAACACTGTGTGGCAGCGCTATCAGAGATCGTACCCTGATGGTTTTTCTGGAGGGGTGGGGGTTGTGGAAATGCTTTGTGTGAAGACAGCAACACAATAAGGGGAGGGCAGACGCAAATTCAAGTACACACACTTGGCGCACACTCAAATATATGAAGCACACTACTTACGAACACATGCTACTTTCATTGTTTGGGTGCTTCACAATGGGGTTAATAGGATTTCCATAAGCATGTAATAAAGCATCTACGCCACCCATACCAGAGCCTTTCTGAGAGCCTTTCCTCTTCTTCAGTGCCTTCTGCAGGATCTCCTTCATGGTCACCTTCAGGCTGTCCACTGGGATGAGAGAAAAACCATGGACAGCATTTCTGTAGGAAAAAAAACAGGAGAGAGAGGGACAGAGACGGAGGGGGAGAGAGAGAGAGAGAGAGAGACAGAGGGGGGAGAGAGAGAGAGAGACAGGGAGAGAGACAGGGGGAGAGAGAGAGAGAGAGAGAGAGGGGAAGAGAGAGGGAGGAGGGGGGAGAGAGAGGAGGGGGGAGAGAGAGGGATGGAGGGGGGAGAGAGAGAGATGGAGGGGGAGAGAGAGGGAGGGGGGAGAGAGAGAGAGACGGAGGGGTGGGACAGAGAGAGAGAGACAGAGACCGAGGGGGAGAGAGAGAGAGAGACAGAGACGGAGAGAGAGAGACAGAGGGAGGGGAGAGAGAGAGAGAGAGGGGAGGGGGGAGAGAGACGGAGGGGGAGAGAGAGAGGGGGGAGGGGAGAGAGAGAGAGATGGAGGGGGAGAGAGAGAGGGGGGAGGGGAGAGAGAGAGAGATGGAGGGGGAGAGAGAGAGGGGGGTGGGGAGAGAGAGAGAGGGGGGGAGGGGAGAGAGAGAGAGATGGAGGGGGAGAGAGAGGGAGGGGGGAGAGAGAGAGAGAGACGGAGCGGTGGGACAGAGAGAGTGACAGAGGGGGAGGGGGAGAGACAGAGGGGGAGAGAGGGGGAGAGAGACAAAGAGAGGGGGAGAGAGACAGAGAGAGGGGGAGAGAGACAGAGAGAGGGGGAGAGAGAGGGAGGGGGAGAGAGGGGGAGGGGGAGAGAGAGGGAGGGGGAGAGAGGGGAGAGAGGGGGAGGGGGAGAGAGAGGGAGGGAGGGGGAGAGAGAGAGAGGGGGAGAGAGAGAGGGGGGGAGGGGGAGAGAGACGGAGGGGGAGAGAGAGGGAGGGAGGGGGAGAGAGAGAGAGGGGGAGAGAGAGAGGGGGGGAGGGGGAGAGAAAGTGAGATATTAGTTATATAAGTGAAGAAATAATACATCTGCAGACACAGTGACAACAAAGCGCCCGCCTCAGCAGAAGTAAAACAAATATCAGTAGGCTCTCTCCAGTTGACTCTGGGACACAAACACCTGATTCGTTATCCTAAAAGCGTCACGTCGCATTTATCGGATTGTTAGGGCCAATAGCACACTTATTTACTAGCACCGCTTGGAGCACTTCATTTTAGGCACTTTCAAAAGATAGGAGCGCTATTTATGATGCCATTAAAAGCAGGCGAGTGGGAAGCGGTCTCACAAAACAGTTTAGTCAAAAGAAAGCCCTTGTTCTATTGGATAAAGGCCTCCGCAGATTAGTTTTTTCCACTATCCATCAATCATGCAGATGCCGTGTCATAACCCAATAACACACGTGGGTTTTACGTCATAACAATCACAGTAGTAAATTCAGGAAGGTTAACCTGCTACTGTTCTGAGTGAATCGGAATGCGTCACCTTCCTAAACGTCAATGACGAAGTGGAAACGATGCAAAGGAAAGATTTAAAGGCGTATAAAGTCAGGATAAAACAAGTGCACAAAGTTAGACCAACAAAATGGAACACGGAAAACTAGACAACATTAAGGCTCCCGAGTGGAGCAGAGGTCTAAGAAACTGCATCTCAGTGGGCTCCCGAGTGGAGCAGAGGTCTAAGAAACTGCATCTCAGTGGGCTCCCGAGTGGAGCAGAGGTCTAAGACACTGCATCTCAGTGGGCTACCGAGTGGATCAGCGGTCTAAGGTCCTGCATCTCAGTGGGCCCCCGAGTGGAGCAGAGGTCTAAGGCACTGCATCTCAGTGGGCTACCGAGTGGAGCAGTGGTCTAAGACACTGCATCTCAGTGGGCTCCCGAGTGGAGCAGAGGTCTAAGACACTGCATCTCAGTGGGCTCCAGAGTGGAGCAGAGGTCTAAGGCAC
Source organism: Oncorhynchus mykiss (assembly GCF_057628025.1). Lineage (NCBI taxonomy): Eukaryota > Metazoa > Chordata > Actinopteri > Salmoniformes > Salmonidae > Oncorhynchus > Oncorhynchus mykiss. The sequence continues at coordinate 8,056,642 of NC_143026.1, read as the reverse complement.
TGCATCTCAGTGGGCTCCAGAGTGGAGCAGAGGTCTAAGGCACTGCATCTCAGTGGGCTCCCGAGTGGAGCAGTGGTCTAAGGCACTGCATCTCAGTGGGCTCCAGAGTGGAGCAGCGGTTTAAGGCACTGCATCTCAGTGGGCTCCAGAGTGGAGCAGCGGTCTAAGGCACTGCATCTCAGTGGGCTCCAGAGTGGAGCAGCGGTTTAAGGCACTGCATCTCAGTGGGCTCCAGAGTGGAGCAGTGGTCTAAGGCACTGCATCTCAGTGGGCTCCAGAGTGGAGCAGCGGTCTAAGGCACTGCATCTCAGTGGGCTCCAGAGTGGAGCAGCGGTCTAAGGTCCTGCATCTCAGTGGGCTCCCGAGTGGAGCAGAGGTCTAAGACACTGCATATCAGTGCTAGAGGTGTCACTACAGACGCTGGTTCGATCCTGGTCTGTATCACAACTGGTTGTTATTGGGAATCTCATAGGGCGGAGCACAATTGGCCCAGCGTTGTCCGTGTTTGGACAGGGTAGGCCGTCATTGTAAATAAGAATGTGTTAAGTATTTTATATATTTTTTTACCCCTTTTTCTCCCCAATTTCGTGGTTTCCAATTGGTAGTTTACAGTCTTGTCCCATCGCTGCAACTCCTGTACGGACTCGGACGAAGGACGAGAGCCGTGAGTCCTCCGAAACACGACCCCGCCAAGCCGCTCTGCTTCTTGACACAATGCCTGCTTAAACCGGGAGCCAGCCGCACCAATGTGTCGGAGGAAACGCCGTACACCTGGCGACCATGCGCCCGGGCCGCCACAGAGTGAATGCGCCCGGGCCGCCACAGGAGTCGCTAGAGCGCGATGGGAGAAGGACATCCCGGCCGGCCAAACCCTCCCCTAAACTGGACAACGCTGGGCCAATTGTGCGCTGCCCCATGGGTCTCCAGGTCGCGGCCAGCTGTGAGAGATGTGTCCATCTGTCCTGGTTTCAGTCAGGTCTGGACAGAACAGTCCATCTGCCCAGGTTTCAGTCAGGTCTGGACAGAACAGTCCATTAGCCCAGGTTTCAGACAGAACAGTCCATCTGCCCAGGTTTCAATCAGGTCTGGACAGAACAGTCCATCCGCCCTGGTTTCAGTCAGGTCTGGACAGAACAGTCCATCCGCCCTGGTTTCAGTCAGGTCTGGACAGAACAGTCCATCTGCCCAGGTTTCAGTCAGGTCTGGACAGAACAGTCCATCTGCCCAGGTTTCAGTCAGGTCTGGACAGAACAGTCCATCCGCCAAGGTTGTGTGGTCAGAGGTCTTCTTGCTGACCACAGTCCAGCCTTCAGGTCAGTCTGGAAGTCTCCCCTTCTCACCTTGGCCCTCTTTCTTCCCCACTTGTCCATGTCATCTTATTTATTGTGATTTAAAAAATAAATAGGGTCCTTGACGTACCTCACCCTAGCAGGGATGGGGCCAGGCCCAGAGTGGCACGTACTGAACCCTCACAGCTCCATGTACTGAGACAAGAGATCCATTCCTATTCACACCATGCCATACTTTCATTCCCTTCACACTCCATAGATAGGGCTCAGCATCCCTCACACTGCTTTACTCCTCCTAGCCTAGCCAGTGTAGCCAGCCAAGCCACCAGACAAAGCGCTTAAAGGGCCCAGCTAGCCTAGCCACCAGACGAAGCGCTTAAAGTGCCGAGCTAGCCTAGCCTAGCCACCAGACGAAGCGCTTAAAGTGCCCAGCTAGCCTAGCCTAGCCACCAGACGAAGCGCTTAAAGTGCCCAGCTAGCCTAGCCTAGCCACTAGACGAAGCACTTAAAGTGCCCAGCTAGCCTAGCCTTGCCACCAGACGAAGCGCTTAAAGTGCCCAGCTAGCCTTGCCACCAGATCAAATCAAATTTAGCTTGTCACATGCGCCGAATATGGAGCGTTTACAGGGCCCAGCTAGCCTAGCCTAGCCTAGCCACAACTAACATGGGGTGAACAGCTGCAGCGATTGTTATCAATCCAATAGCATAAACAGTGAGACAGACCTGCCCAGCAGCTCCGAATTTGTTTACATAAGACAACACTTTGCTCATTGTTTTACTACAGAAATACTGCACCAAACACCTTTTTAGATGTAAAATTGATCAACTAAAACATCCTCAGCAAAAACATCAATAAATTACAGATTATTATCTTATCTTAGATTAATTCTGGGGATTTTAAGAAGCGAAATCGGCTCATGGGGTACAAACATTAACCAAATGCTGACTCAGTCAGGAAACACACTTCCAAGACTGAAATCTCGTATTTCTAATGAGCAACAGAAAAACAGACATGGCAATCAGCGTGTTCTGTGGCTCTTTAAAGGGTCCAGCTAGTCTAGCCATCAGACGGAGCGCTTAAAGAGGCCCTATGGGGGAATCAGTGGATAAAGAGCAGGCTTTTTGGGCCTAGGCCCAATGGTAATATACAGGAGTGCATGTCTGTAAAGCAGAACCAGGGGGGCTCTGTGATTTAAGCTATAACACACACACACACACACACACATTTACCAACACACACACACTTTAACACTTGTATACACAAACAAGGCCCCAGAAAGACACACACACAGCCTGAGTCTCTGGCCATCATCGAGTGCCAACTTCTCCCTGGCAGAGGCAGCCTCTCCAAACCCGATTAGCAATTAAAATGAATAGGAGCTCCTTAAAAAGCTCTCTCCGATAAATTAACACAACTAACTGATTAGAGTACAGTCCCTGGGCACAACACAGGAAAAAATGCTTTAACTGGGGGAAAACTGCTCTAACTGGGGGAAAACTGCTCTAACTGGGGGAAAACTGCTCTAACTGGGGGAAAACTGCTCTAACTGGGGGAAAACTGCTCTAACTGGGGGAAAACTGCTCTAACTGGGGGAAAACTGCTCTAACTGGGGGCGCCGGTGGAGATGGCAGCCGTTTTACAGGCTCTTAACCAATTGTGCCAATGTGTGTTTTTTTTCGCGTTATTTATCAATTATTTTGTGCGATAATGTTTCTGCCATCATCTCTTATGACATAAAATAGCTTCTGGATAGCAGGACAGCGATTACTCGCCCCGTACTGGACAAAGATTTTTTTTCTTTAACGAGTCGGACACCCGTCAAGGCCCTCATCCTCGTCATTCGCAGGAGAAAGAGACGGAGATATCAGGGAAGTAGTTCGGGGTGCCTTGTAAGGATCCGACAGTGAGTTGGTAACCTGACTCTACCATCAGTCCTATTAGCCAACGTACAATCATTGGATAACAAAAAATAGATGAACTACAATCACGAATATCCTACCATCGGGACATTAAAAACGAATATCTTATGTTTCTCCAAGTCTTGGCTGAAAGACAACATGGATAACATACAGCTGGCGGGGTTTACGCTGCATCAGCAAGATAGAACAGCTGGCTCCGTAAGACGAGGGGTGGCGGTCTGTGTATATTTGTAAACAACAGCTGGTGCACGAAATCTAATATTAAGGAAGTCTCGAGGTTTTGCTCGCCTGAGGTAGAGTATTTCATGATAAGACCACACTGTACACCACACTATTTACCAAGAGAGCTTTCATCAATATTTTTCAAAGCTGTCTATTTACCACCACAAACCGATGCTGGCACTAAGACGCCGCTCCTAGTGGCCGGGGATTTTAATGCAGGGAAACTTAAATCCATTTTTACCTCATTTCTACCAGCATGTTAAATGTGCAACCAGGAGAAGAAGAAAACTCTGGACCACTCCACACACAGAGACGACTACAAAGCTCTCCCTCGCCCTCCATTTGGCAAATCTGACCGTAATTCTATCCTCCTGATTCCTGCTTACAAGTAAAAATACAAGCAGGAAGCACCAGTGACTAGGTCTTTAAAAAAAAGCAGTCAGATGAAGATGCTAAACTACAGGACTGTTTTGCTGTCACAGACTGGAATATGTTCCGGCATTCTTCCGATGGCATCGAGGAGTACACCACATCAGTCGCTGGCTTCATCAATAAGTGCATTGAGGACGTCGTCCCCACAGTGACTGTACGTACATACCCCAACCAGAAGCCATGGATTACAGGCAAGGTGCGGGACTCTAACCCGGAAGCTTACAAGAAATCCCACTATGCCCTGCGACGAACAATCAAACAGGCAAAGCGTCAATACAGGGCTAAGATTGAATCATACTACACCTGCTCCGACGCTCGTCGGATGCGGCAGGGCTGGCAAACGATTACAGACAACAAAGGGAAGCACAACTGCGAGCAGCCCAGTGTCACAAGCCTTCCAGACGAGCTAAACTACTTATATGCTCGCTTCGAGGTAAGCAACACTGAAGCATGCATGAGAGCATCAGCTGTTCCGGACGACTGTGTGATCACGCTCTAGCCGATGTAAGACCTTAAGACAGGGGATCCATTGTATTTACTATGGATCCCCATTAGCTGCTGCCAAAGCAGCAGCAACTCTTTCTGGGGTCCAGCGAAATTAGGGCAGTTTATACAATTTTTTCAAAATTACAGTACATTCACAGCACACTGTGTGCCCTCAGGCCCCAACTCCACCACTACCACATATCTACAGTACTAAATCCATGTGTATGTAGTATAGTGTGTGTGTGTGAGTATGTGTATGGGCCTGTTTGTGTTGCTTCACAGTCCCCACTGTTCCATAAGGTGTTTTTTAATCTGTTTTTTTGCGTCAGTTACTTGATGTGGAATAGAGTTCCAAGTAGTCATGGCTCTATATAGCAATGTGTGCCTCCCATAGTCTGTTCTGGACTTGGGGACTGTGAAGAGACCTCTTGTGGCATATGCATGGGTGTCCGAGCTGTGTGCCAGTAGTATAGACAGACAGCTCGGTGCATTGAACATGTCAATACCTCTCATAAATAAAAGTAGTGATGAAGTCAATCTCTCCTCCACTTTGAGCCAGGGGAGATTGACATGCATATTATTCATATTAGCTCTCTGTGTACATCCAAGGGCCAGCCGTGCTGCCTTGTTCTGAGACAATTGCAATTTTCCTAAGTCCTTTTTTGTGGCATCTGACCAAATGACTGAACAGTAGTCCTGGTGCGACTAAACTAGATAGAGTTGTTAAGAAGGTAGAAACTAGGGTCTGTAGGACCTGACTTGTTGATAGAGTTGTTAAGAAGGTAGAAACTAGGGTCTGTAGGACCTACCTTGTTGATAGAGTTGTTAAGAAGGTAGAGCTAGGGTCTGTAGGACCTGCCTTGTTGATAGTGTTGTTAAGAAGGTAGAAACTAGGGTCTGTAGGACCTGCCTTGTTGATAGTGTTGTTAACAAGGCAGAGCATCGCGTTATTATATACAGACTTCTCCCTATCTTAGCTACTACTGTATCAATATGTTTTGACCATGACAGTTTACAATCCAGGGTTACTCCAAGCATAGTCATCTCAACTTCACCAACTCAATTTCCACATTATTTATTACAAGATTTCGTTGAGGTTTAGGGTTTAGTGAATGTTTTATCCCAAATACAATGCTTTGAGTTTTAGAAATATTTAGGACCAACTTATTCCTTGCCACCCATTCTGAAACTAACTGCAGCTCTTTGTTAAGTGTTGCAGTCATTTCAGTTGCTGTAGTAGCTGATGTGTTTAGTGTTGAGTCATCCGCATGCATAGACACACTGGCTTTACTCAAAGTCAGTGGCATGTCGTTAGTAAAAATTGAAAAAAGGGGCCCAAACGGCTACCCTGGGGAGTTCCTGATTCTAACTGGATTATATTTGAGAGGCTTCCATTAAAAAACACCCTCTGTGTTCTGTTAGACAAGTAACTCTTTATCCACAATATAGCAGGGGGTGTAAAGCCGTAACACATATGTTTTAGCAGGGGGTGTAAAGCCGTAACACATATGTTTTAGCAGGGGGTGTAAAGCCGTAACACATATGTTTTAGCAGGGGGTGTAAAGCCGTAACACATATGTTTTAGCAGGGGGTGTAAAACCGTAACACATATGTTTTAGCAGGGGGTGTAAAGCCATAACACATATGTTTTAGCAGGGGGTGTAAAACCGTAACACATATGTTTTAGCAGGGGGTGTAAAGCCGTAACACATATGTTTTAGCAGGGGGTGTAAAGCCATAACACATACGTTTTAGCAGGGGGTGTAAAGCCGTAACACATATGTTTTAGCAGGGGGTGTAAAGCCGTAACACATATGTTTTAGCAGGGGGTGTAAAGCCATAACACATATGTTTTAGCAGGGGGTGTAAAGCCGTAACACATATGTTTTAGCAGGGGGTGTAAAGCCGTAACACATATGTTTTAGCAGGGGGTGTAAAGCCGTAACACATATGTTTTAGCAGGGGGTGTAAAGCCGTAACACATATGTTTTAGCAGGGGGTGTAAAACCGTAACACATATGTTTTAGCAGGGGGTGTAAAACCATAACACATATGTTTTAGCAGGGGGTGTGAAACCGTAACACATATGTTTTAGCAGGGGGTGTAAAACCGTAACACATATGTTTTAGCAGGGGGTGTAAAACCGTAACACATATGTTTTAGCAGGGGGTGTAAAACCGTAACACATATGTTTTAGCAGGGGGTGTAAAACCGTAACACATATGTTTTAGCAGGGGGTGTAAAGCCGTAACACATATGTTTTAGCAGGGGGTGTAAAACCGTAACACATATGTTTTAGCAGGGGGTGTAAAGCCGTAACACATATGTTTTAGCAGGGGGTGTAAAGCCATAACACATATGTTTTAGCAGGGGGTGTAAAACCGTAACACATATGTTTTAGCAGGGGGTGTAAAACCGTAACACATATGTTTTAGCAGGGGGTGTAAAGCCGTAACACATATGTTTTAGCAGGGGGTGTAAAGCCGTAACACATATGTTTTAGCAGGGGGTGTAAAGCCGTAACACATATGTTTTAGCAGGGGGTGTAAAGCCGTAACACATATGTTTTAGCAGGGGGTGTAAAACCGTAACACATATGTTTTTACAGCAACAGACTATGATCGATAATGTCAAAAGCTGCACTGAAGTCTAAACAAGACAGCCCCCCCAATCATTTCATCATCAATTTCTCTCAGCCAATCATCAGTCATTTGTGTAAGTGCTGTGCTTGTGTGATGTGCTTGTCACAAGGCCGCGGGGCCAGACGGATTACCAGGACGTGAACTCCGAGCACGCGGTGACCAACTGGCAAGTGTCTTCACTGACAATTTCAACCTGTCCCTGACCTGAGTCTGTAATACCAACAAAGTCCCTGTGCCTAGAACACTAAGGTAACCTGCCTAAATGACTACAGACCCGTAGCACTAACGTCTGTAGCCAAGAAGTGCTTTGAAAGACTGGTCATGGCTCACATCAACACCATTATCCCAGAAAGCCTAGACCCACTCCAATTTGCATAGCGCCCAAACAGATCCACAGATGATGCAATCTCTATTGCACTCCACACTGCCCTTTCCCACCTGAACAAAAGGAACACCAACGTGAGAATGCTGTTCATTGACTACAGCTTAGCGTTCAACACCACAGTGCCTTCAAAGCTCATCACAAAGGTAAGGACACTGGGACTAAACCCCTCCCTCTGCAACTGGATCCTAGACTTCCTGACGGGTCGCCCCCAGGTGGTAAGGTTAGGTAACAACATCACCAACAAACTATGATGGTCCGAACACACCAAGACAGCCGTGAAGAGGGCACGGCAAAGCCTATTCCCCCTCAAAAGTTTGCTGCAAGTCCCCATATCCTCAAAACGTTCAACAGCTGCACCATCGAGAGCATCCTGACTGGTTGCATCACTGCCTGGTATGGCAACTGCTCGGCTTCCGACCGCAAGGCACTAGAGAGGGTAGTGCGTACACCCAGTACATCACTGGGGCCAAGCTTCCTGCTAATCAGGACCTCTATACCTATAAGGCATTACATGGGTTTGCTCCTACCAATCTCTCCGATTTTGTCCTGCCGTACATACCGACAAGTACGCTACAGTCACAAGACGTTGGCCTCCTTACTGTCTCTTGAATTTCTAAGCAAACTGCTGGAGGCAGGGTTTTCTCCTATAGAGCTACATTTTTATGGAATAGTCTGCCAATCAATGTGAGAGACGCATACTTGGTCTCGACCTTTTAAGTCTTTATTGAAGAATCATCTCTTCAGTAGGTCCTTAGATTGAGTGTGTGTGTGTGTGTGTGTGGGGGGGGGGGGGGGTAAACTGTTCCAACTGGGGGGTAAACTGTTCCAACTGGGGGGTAAACTGTTCCAACTGGGGGTAAACTGTTCCAACTGGGGGGGTAAACTGTTCCAACTGGTGGTAAACTGCTCCAACTGGGGGGTAAGCTGCTCCAACTGGGGGGTAAACTGCTCCAACTGGAAGGTAAACTGCTCCAACTGGGGGTAAACTGTTCCAACTGGGGGGTAAACTGCTCCAACTCGGGGGTAAACTGCTCCAACTGGGGGTAAACTGTTCCAACTGGGGGGTAAACAGGGGGGGGGGGGGGTTAAACTGCTCCAACTGGGGGGTAAACTGCTCCAACTGGGGGGTAAACTCCTCCAACTGGGGGGTAAACTCCTCCAACTGGGGGGTAAACTGCTCCAACTGGGGGGTAAACTGCTCCAACTGGGGGGTAAACTTCTCCAACTGGGGGGTAAACTGCTCCAACTGGGGTGTAAACTGCTCCAACTGGGGGGGTAAACTGTTCCAACTGGTGGTAAACTGCTCCAACTGGGGGGTAAGCTGCTCCAACTGGGGGGTAAACTGATCCAACTGGGGGGTAAACTGCTCCAACTGGGGGGTAAACTGCTCCAACTGCTCCAACTGGGGGGTAAACTGCTCCAACTGGGGGGTAAACTGCTCCAACTGGGGGGGTAAACTGCTCCAACTGAGGGTAAACTGAACGCTCCAACTGGGGGTGAACTGAACGCTCCAACTGGTGGTAAACTGCTCCAACTGGGGGGTAAGCTGCTCCAACTGGGGGGTAAACTGATCCAACTGGGGGGTAAACTGCTCCAACTGGGGGGTAAACTGCTCCAACTGCTCCAACTGGGGGGTAAACTGCTCCAACTGGGGGGTAAACTGCTCCAACTGGGGGGGTAAACTGCTCCAACTGAGGGTAAACTGAACGCTCCAACTGGTGGTAAACTGCTCCAACTGGGGGGTAAGCTGCTCCAACTGGGGGGTAAACTGATCCAACTGGGGGGTAAACTGCTCCAACTGGGGGGTAAACTGCTCCAACTGCTCCAACTGGGGGGTAAACTGCTCCAACTGGGGGGTAAACTGCTCCAACTGGGGGGGTAAACTGCTCCAACTGAGGGTGAACTGAACGCTCCAACTGGGGGTGAACTGCTCCAACTGGGGGGTAAGCTGCTCCAACTGAGGGTAAACTGAACGCTCCAACTGGGGGTAAACTGTTCCAACTGGTGGTAAACTGCTCCAAGGGGGGTAAAACTGGGGGTAAACTGTTCTAACTGAGGTTAAGGAAAACAACAAAAAACAAGATCGTTGATGGAACAATCAGAGAAAGTTGAGCGTAGATCTGAAGATGCCTATTGACATCAGTATTGTTGAGAATGAGGAGGCTAGAGCTAATCTTGGATTGGTTAAACTTCATTTCAAAAACATCCATTCAAAGTTTATAGAAGCTTTCAAAGGCAAGTTCGATGCTCTCCTCTTTAACCGTCCATGACATGAACAGTATGGTAAGGGCTGACATGCATATTATTCATATTAGCTCTCTGTGTACATCCAAGGGCCAGCCGTGCTGCCTTGTTCTGAGACAATTGCAATTTTCCTAAGTCCTTTTTTGTGGCATCTGACCAAATGACTGAACAGTAGTCCTGGTGCGACTAAACTAGATAGAGTTGTTAAGAAGGTAGAAACTAGGGTCTGTAGGACCTGCCTTGTTGATAGAGTTGTTAAGAAGGTAGAAACTAGGGTCTGTAGGACCTACCTTGTTGATAGAGTTGTTAAGAAGGTAGAGCTAGGGTCTGTAGGACCTGCCTTGTTGATAGTGTTGTTAAGAAGGTAGAAACTAGGGTCTGTAGGACCTGCCTTGTTGATAGTGTTGTTAACAAGGCAGAGCATCGCGTTATTATATACAGACTTCTCCCTATCTTAGCTACTACTGTATCAATATGTTTTGACCATGACAGTTTACAATCCAGGGTTACTCCAAGCATAGTCATCTCAACTTCACCAACTCAATTTCCACATTATTTATTACAAGATTTCGTTGAGGTTTAGGGTTTAGTGAATGTTTTATCCCAAATACAATGCTTTGAGTTTTAGAAATATTTAGGACCAACTTATTCCTTGCCACCCATTCTGAAACTAACTGCAGCTCTTTGTTAAGTGTTGCAGTCATTTCAGTTGCTGTAGTAGCTGATGTGTTTAGTGTTGAGTCATCCGCATGCATAGACACACTGGCTTTACTCAAAGTCAGTGGCATGTCGTTAGTAAAAATTGAAAAAAGGGGCCCAAACGGCTACCCTGGGGAGTTCCTGATTCTAACTGGATTATATTTGAGAGGCTTCCATTAAAAAACACCCTCTGTGTTCTGTTAGACAAGTAACTCTTTATCCACAATATAGCAGGGGGTGTAAAGCCGTAACACATATGTTTTAGCAGGGGGTGTAAAGCCGTAACACATATGTTTTAGCAGGGGGTGTAAAGCCGTAACACATATGTTTTAGCAGGGGGTGTAAAGCCGTAACACATATGTTTTAGCAGGGGGTGTAAAACCGTAACACATATGTTTTAGCAGGGGGTGTAAAGCCATAACACATATGTTTTAGCAGGGGGTGTAAAACCGTAACACATATGTTTTAGCAGGGGGTGTAAAGCCGTAACACATATGTTTTAGCAGGGGGTGTAAAGCCATAACACATACGTTTTAGCAGGGGGTGTAAAGCCGTAACACATATGTTTTAGCAGGGGGTGTAAAGCCGTAACACATATGTTTTAGCAGGGGGTGTAAAGCCATAACACATATGTTTTAGCAGGGGGTGTAAAGCCGTAACACATATGTTTTAGCAGGGGGTGTAAAGCCGTAACACATATGTTTTAGCAGGGGGTGTAAAGCCGTAACACATATGTTTTAGCAGGGGGTGTAAAGCCGTAACACATATGTTTTAGCAGGGGGTGTAAAACCGTAACACATATGTTTTAGCAGGGGGTGTAAAACCATAACACATATGTTTTAGCAGGGGGTGTGAAACCGTAACACATATGTTTTAGCAGGGGGTGTAAAACCGTAACACATATGTTTTAGCAGGGGGTGTAAAACCGTAACACATATGTTTTAGCAGGGGGTGTAAAACCGTAACACATATGTTTTAGCAGGGGGTGTAAAACCGTAACACATATGTTTTAGCAGGGGGTGTAAAGCCGTAACACATATGTTTTAGCAGGGGGTGTAAAACCGTAACACATATGTTTTAGCAGGGGGTGTAAAGCCGTAACACATATGTTTTAGCAGGGGGTGTAAAGCCATAACACATATGTTTTAGCAGGGGGTGTAAAACCGTAACACATATGTTTTAGCAGGGGGTGTAAAACCGTAACACATATGTTTTAGCAGGGGGTGTAAAGCCGTAACACATATGTTTTAGCAGGGGGTGTAAAGCCGTAACACATATGTTTTAGCAGGGGGTGTAAAGCCGTAACACATATGTTTTAGCAGGGGGTGTAAAGCCGTAACACATATGTTTTAGCAGGGGGTGTAAAACCGTAACACATATGTTTTTACAGCAACAGACTATGATCGATAATGTCAAAAGCTGCACTGAAGTCTAAACAAGACAGCCCCCCCAATCATTTCATCATCAATTTCTCTCAGCCAATCATCAGTCATTTGTGTAAGTGCTGTGCTTGTGTGATGTGCTTGTCACAAGGCCGCGGGGCCAGACGGATTACCAGGACGTGAACTCCGAGCACGCGGTGACCAACTGGCAAGTGTCTTCACTGACAATTTCAACCTGTCCCTGACCTGAGTCTGTAATACCAACAAAGTCCCTGTGCCTAGAACACTAAGGTAACCTGCCTAAATGACTACAGACCCGTAGCACTAACGTCTGTAGCCAAGAAGTGCTTTGAAAGACTGGTCATGGCTCACATCAACACCATTATCCCAGAAAGCCTAGACCCACTCCAATTTGCATAGCGCCCAAACAGATCCACAGATGATGCAATCTCTATTGCACTCCACACTGCCCTTTCCCACCTGAACAAAAGGAACACCAACGTGAGAATGCTGTTCATTGACTACAGCTTAGCGTTCAACACCACAGTGCCTTCAAAGCTCATCACAAAGGTAAGGACACTGGGACTAAACCCCTCCCTCTGCAACTGGATCCTAGACTTCCTGACGGGTCGCCCCCAGGTGGTAAGGTTAGGTAACAACATCACCAACAAACTATGATGGTCCGAACACACCAAGACAGCCGTGAAGAGGGCACGGCAAAGCCTATTCCCCCTCAAAAGTTTGCTGCAAGTCCCCATATCCTCAAAACGTTCAACAGCTGCACCATCGAGAGCATCCTGACTGGTTGCATCACTGCCTGGTATGGCAACTGCTCGGCTTCCGACCGCAAGGCACTAGAGAGGGTAGTGCGTACACCCAGTACATCACTGGGGCCAAGCTTCCTGCTAATCAGGACCTCTATACCTATAAGGCATTACATGGGTTTGCTCCTACCAATCTCTCCGATTTTGTCCTGCCGTACATACCGACAAGTACGCTACAGTCACAAGACGTTGGCCTCCTTACTGTCTCTTGAATTTCTAAGCAAACTGCTGGAGGCAGGGTTTTCTCCTATAGAGCTACATTTTTATGGAATAGTCTGCCAATCAATGTGAGAGACGCATACTTGGTCTCGACCTTTTAAGTCTTTATTGAAGAATCATCTCTTCAGTAGGTCCTTAGATTGAGTGTGTGTGTGTGTGTGTGTGGGGGGGGGGGGGGGGGGTAAACTGTTCCAACTGGGGGGTAAACTGTTCCAACTGGGGGTAAACTGTTCCAACTGGGGGGGTAAACTGTTCCAACTGGTGGTAAACTGCTCCAACTGGGGGGTAAGCTGCTCCAACTGGGGGGTAAACTGCTCCAACTGGAAGGTAAACTGCTCCAACTGGGGGTAAACTGTTCCAACTGGGGGGTAAACTGCTCCAACTCGGGGGTAAACTGCTCCAACTGGGGGTAAACTGTTCCAACTGGGGGGTAAACAGGGGGGGGGGGGGGTTAAACTGCTCCAACTGGGGGGTAAACTGCTCCAACTGGGGGGTAAACTCCTCCAACTGGGGGGTAAACTCCTCCAACTGGGGGGTAAACTGCTCCAACTGGGGGGTAAACTGCTCCAACTGGGGGGTAAACTTCTCCAACTGGGGGGTAAACTGCTCCAACTGGGGTGTAAACTGCTCCAACTGGGGGGGTAAACTGTTCCAACTGGTGGTAAACTGCTCCAACTGGGGGGTAAGCTGCTCCAACTGGGGGGTAAACTGATCCAACTGGGGGGTAAACTGCTCCAACTGGGGGGTAAACTGCTCCAACTGCTCCAACTGGGGGGTAAACTGCTCCAACTGGGGGGTAAACTGCTCCAACTGGGGGGGTAAACTGCTCCAACTGAGGGTAAACTGAACGCTCCAACTGGGGGTGAACTGAACGCTCCAACTGGTGGTAAACTGCTCCAACTGGGGGGTAAGCTGCTCCAACTGGGGGGTAAACTGATCCAACTGGGGGGTAAACTGCTCCAACTGGGGGGTAAACTGCTCCAACTGGGGGGTAAACTGCTCCAACTGGGGGGTAAACTGCTCCAACTGGGGGGGTAAACTGCTCCAACTGAGGGTAAACTGAACGCTCCAACTGGTGGTAAACTGCTCCAACTGGGGGGTAAGCTGCTCCAACTGGGGGGTAAACTGATCCAACTGGGGGGTAAACTGCTCCAACTGGGGGGTAAACTGCTCCAACTGCTCCAACTGGGGGGTAAACTGCTCCAACTGGGGGGTAAACTGCTCCAACTGGGGGGGTAAACTGCTCCAACTGAGGGTGAACTGAACGCTCCAACTGGGGGTGAACTGCTCCAACTGGGGGGTAAGCTGCTCCAACTGAGGGTAAACTGAACGCTCCAACTGGGGGTAAACTGTTCCAACTGGTGGTAAACTGCTCCAAGGGGGGTAAAACTGGGGGTAAACTGTTCTAACTGAGGTTAAGGAAAACAACAAAAAACAAGATCGTTGATGGAACAATCAGAGAAAGTTGAGCGTAGATCTGAAGATGCCTATTGACATCAGTATTGTTGAGAATGAGGAGGCTAGAGCTAATCTTGGATTGGTTAAACTTCATTTCAAAAACATCCATTCAAAGTTTATAGAAGCTTTCAAAGGCAAGTTCGATGCTCTCCTCTTTAACCGTCCATGACATGAACAGTATGGTAAGGGCTGACCCAAATTCTCCACAAACCAAAGCAAATCACTCCTTCCACAGCCTTTAATAAATACCTGAAATTGATTCCAAAGAACCGAGAGAGACGTTTTCCATGTACTTGACAGAGGAAAAGATGACCACATGTCGGGCTGAGGTTGTGTCACTTCAGCTGGCTTAATACTCACACTGAGATGAACATCTCCTAGACCCACTCTCACAGAGAGATTAACATCTCCTAGACCCAGTCTCACACAGAGATCAACATCTCCTAGACCCAGTCTCACACAGAGATCAACATCTCCTAGACCCACTCTCACACAGAGATTAACATCTCCTAGAACCACTCTCACAGAGAGATTAACATCTCCTAGACCCACTCTCACAGAGAGATTAACATCTCCTAGACCCACTCTCACACAGAGATTAACATCTCCTAGAACCACTCTCACACAGAGATTAACATCTCCTAGAACCACTCTCACAGAGAGATTAACATCTCCTAGACCCACTCTCACACAGAGATTAACATCTCCTAGACCCACTCTCACACAGAGATCAACATCTCCTAGACCCACTCTCACAGAGAGATCAACATCTCCTAGACCCACTCTCACACAGAGATCAACATCTCCTAGACCCACTCTCACAGAGAGATTAACATCTCCTAGACCCACTCTCACAGAGAGATTAACATCTCCTAGACCTACTCTCACAGAGAGATTAACATCTCCTAGACCCACTCTCACAGAGAGATTAACATCTCCTAGACCTACTCTCACACAGAGATCAACATCTCCTAGACCTACTCTCACACAGAGATTAACATATTTTATTTACACAAGAGATTAAAACACAACAACGCATCTACACATTATGTCAAAGCATATCACCTGACAATTCAGAAACAAAATCTACCTTGATAAGTAAAGCCTGATATAACCATGCCATACTTAATGACTAAACAAAGTGTTCCTCGGGAGGAGGGAGAGAAACAGGGGACTGGTTTCCTCCAGACAGGGTAAAAGGGGGACTGGTTTCCTCCAGACAGGGTAAAAAGGGCGACTGGTTTCCTCCAGACAGGGTAAAAAGGGGGACTGGTTTCCTCCAGACAGGGTAAAAAGGGGGACTGGTTTCCTCCAGACAGGGTAAAAGGGGGACTGGTTTCCTCCAGACAGGGTAAAAAGGGGGACTGGTTTCCAGACAGGGTAAAAAGGGGGACTGGTTTCCTCCAGACAGGGTAAAAAGGGGGACTGGTTTCCTCCAGACAGGGTAAAAAGGGGGACTGGTTTCCAGACAGGGTAAAAAGGGGGACTGGTTTCCAGACAGGGTAAAAAGGGGGACTGGTTTCCAGACAGGGTAAAAAGGGGGACTGGTTTCCAGACAGGGTCCTGTGCCAAAAAGGAAACCGAGTCAGAGTTGAAAAATGTAGAGCGTAATACAACGTACAACACGAGCTTACAGCTTGACATCTGGATTTGAATCATTGCGATTGCTGTGATGAATATTCGGGAAAATAAAGAGTGGTGGGAGAGGAGGAGGAGGAGGAGGAGACTTGGTGATGGGGAGGTGGTTGTTTCCTTTCCTGGATTTGCGACTGACGAAATTACACATTTCTCATTGGGTAATAGGAGGGTTCTTTTTTCATGTATTTTTTTTTTGATTGGCTTTCACTTTTTCATTTTGGCAAGGCTTTCAGAATTCTTAGGCCTTTACACTTTTCCTCTGCTGAAAAACAGAGCCGAAGAGGAGAAGAAGAAAAAAAAAGAAAGAAAGGTATGTGAAAGTGAAAAGCTTTTGAAATTGAAAACGGCCTATAATTATAATAAGCTGGAGGAAATGCATAATCAGAATCTGATTGCTCGTTTTAATCAGACTCTCATTAAGGACTGGTTATCGGACGGACGAAGCCTTTGTATTTGGACGCTGCTTACAAATTGCTTGACAAATGGTCTTATGAGAAACAAATACATATTGGATAAATAATATGTCCATCCGGGGTAACAGCATTTCATCATCACCATGTGTGTGGCTCTTGGTTATGGGGCATCGTCACCATGTGTGTGGCTCTTGGTTATGGGGCATCGTCACCATGTGTGTGGCTCTTGGTTATGGGGCATCGTCACCATGTGTGTGGCTCTTGGTTATGGGGCATCGTCACCATGTGTGTGGCTCTTGGTTATGGGGCATCGTCACCATCTGTGTGGCTCTTGGTTATGGGGCATCGTCACCATGTGTGTGGCTCTTGGTTATGGGGCATCGTCACCATGTGTGTGGCTCTTGGTTATGGGGCATCGTCACCATGTGTGTGGCTCTTGGTTATGGGGCATCGTCACCATGTGTGTGGCTCTTGGTTATGGGGCATCGTCACCATGTGTGTGGCTCTTGGTTATGGGGCATTGTCACCATGTGTGTGGCTCTTGGTTATGGGGCATCGTCACCATGTGTGTGGCTCTTGGTTATGGGGCATCGTCACCATGTGTGTGGCTCTTGGTTATGGGGCATCGTCACCATGTGTGTGGCTCTTGGTTATGGGGCATCGTCACCATGTGTGTG
This sequence comes from Oncorhynchus mykiss, assembly GCF_057628025.1. Lineage (NCBI taxonomy): Eukaryota > Metazoa > Chordata > Actinopteri > Salmoniformes > Salmonidae > Oncorhynchus > Oncorhynchus mykiss. The sequence continues at coordinate 8,039,712 of NC_143026.1, read as the reverse complement.
GCTCTTGGTTATGGGGCATAATAACTGTGTGTGCGCGTGTGTGTGCGTGTGTGTCCAAATGTTTTTGTGTGCACAATCAATCAGTGAAGGTTTGACAGGTGGAATCTACAGATCAACTGTATTACAAAGCCTGGCTAAAATCTCATATTGTTCTGTTTTTTTGTGTTTAACAGCTAATATGGAGGCCACATGTTCCCTTATAACGTTCCCTTGGCCAGCAGTTTGCTTTGCTCCAAGAAAAGCACCATGTGAATTGCATGCTGTTTGAGTGGAAATAGACCCTAAAAGGATTGCCTTGTACAGTTTTCCTTCTTCCCCCGTAACAATCTTAACTCAGTCTCAAGATAAAAAAAGTAGGTGTTGAAATCTATGGATGTCAAATCTAGGGATGGAAACAGTTGAATATTTTTTTTAATATCTTTTTAAAATTGACATTCACGTCATCAGCAGCCGGGGAGTAGTTGTTGTTTGGGGTTAACTGCCTTGCTCAAGGGCACAACGGCACACATTCTACTTTGTCGGCTTGGGGATTCGAACCCGCGATCTTTCAGTTACTGGCCCAACTCTCTTAACCGCTAGGCTACACGCCCTGAACCCAGAACCCTAGCGTTGCTAGCGCTATGCTCTCCCAACTGAGCCAAAGGAAGGACTACGTTACGGTTGCTTTATAAGGACTTACATTCGTACAAAGAGGGACTGCTTGGCGGCCAGGCCGGGGGACGAGTACTTCTCGACCAGGGCCAGAGTGCTGAAACCAAACTTGTGGATGGGCTCATTGGAGTCCAAAGGGGGGAAGTCTGTGTCCACCTCCCCGTCATCCTCTGCTATGTGGAGGCAGTATGCATTCACGTTCTCACTGGAGGAGAGAGAGAGAGAAAAAACAGGGGGGGGGAGAGGCAGAGGGTTGAGAGAGAAAGAGGGAGGATAGGAAAGAAAGAGAAACAGAGAAATATAGAGACAGAAAAGAGAACGGAAAGCAGGATATGAGAGGGAGGTAGGAGGGACAGAAACAGGGAGGATGAGAGGGAGGTAGGAGGGACAGAAACAGGGAGGATGAGAGGGAGGGAGGTAGGAGGGACAGAAACAGAGAGGATGAGAGGGAGGTAGGAGGATGAGAGGGAGGTAGGAGGGACAGAAACAGAGAGGATGAGAGGGAGGTAGGAGGGACAGAAACAGGGAGGATGAGAGAGAGGTAGGAGGGACAGAAACAGAGAGGATGAGAGGGAGGTAGGAGGGACAGAAACAGGGAGGAAGAGAGAAAAAGGGAGTGACAATATTTAATATTTGTTACATCAGTGAATAAAGAATAGATCTGCTAGCAAAGTGACCGTGAAGCCAAACTCTGTTAAAGTGAAATGGAGTTCAGTGCATGCATTTGTGTATGTACTTTTGTGTGTGTGTGTGTGTGTGTGCACACACTTTAAAACAGTCCACGCAATCCTGTCAGCAACACTTGTGTCCATAACCTCTCTCTCTGCTAGCATCTCAGTGCTAGAGGCGTCCCTCGAGACCCTGGTTCGAACCCAGGCTGTATCACAACTGGCCGTGATTGGGAGTACCACAGGGCGGTGCACAATTGGCCCAGCGGCATCCAGGTTTGGCCGGTGTAGGGTGTCATTGTAAATATGAATTTGTTCTTAACTGACTTGCCTAGTTAAATAAACGTTAAATAAAGAAAACATTTTTTTTAGAAAAAACAAAAACAATTGAATACCCACCCCCTAAGTCCCCTCTCCACCCCCTAGTCCCCTCTCTCCACCCCACCCCCTAGTCTCCTCTCTCCGTCCCACTCCACCCCCTAGTCCCCTCTTTCCGCCCCCTAAAGAGTACCCTATCTTTCCGCCACCACCCCCTAGTCCCCTCTCTCCAATCCCACTCCACTCCCTAGTCCCCTCTCTCCAACCCCACTCCACTCCCTAGTCCCCTCTCTCCAACCCCACTCCACCCCCTAGTCCCCTCTCCACCCCCAATCCACCCCCTAGTCCCTCTCTCCATCCCCACCCCCTAGTCCCCTCTCTCCACCCCAACTCCACCCCCTAGTCCCCTCTTTCCCCCCCTAAAGAGCACCCTCTCTTTCCGCCCCCACCCCCTAGTTCCCTCTTTCCGCCCCACCCCACCCCCATAAAGAGTACCCTCTCTTTCCGCCCCCACCCCCTTGTCCCCTGTCTCCGCCCCCACCCCCTTGTCCCCTGTCTCCGCCCCCACCCCCTAAAGAGTATCCCTCTTTCCCACCCCACCCCCTAAAGAGTACCCTCTCTTTCCACCCCCACCCCCTAGTCCCCTATCTCCACCCCCCACCCCTAGTCCACTCTCATTCCACCCCCACCCCCTAAAGAGTACCCTCTCTCCGCACCCACCCCCTAAAGAGTCCCCACACTCTGCCCTACCCCCTAAAGAGTCCCCACACTCTGCCCTACCCCAACCCCCTGAAGCACCGTCTTGGCATCCATTCACGGTTTCCATGAAAACCTTACAGAGGGGCTACGACCGCCCCCAGCTTTGGAAAGTAACAATGACAGACACTGAACAAAACAAACAGCGACACGATTTACACCGTCGGGGCAATTAAAAGAGAGGGTAATTAAAATGGAGACAACAGAGAGGGGCTTGTTCTAGTGGGGTGTATAGAATGGAACAAGTTGGGGGTCTGGGAACGCAGAGAGCTCTGTGTGTATCCTTCCAAAAGCCTTTCTTTCCATCACTTCAGAATTCGATTCACCAAGTACATTTACACAAACTCAGAATGTTACCTGGTGATATGGTGCTGTTAGGGATAGACAACAAACTCAGAATGTTACCTGGTGATATGGTGCTGCTAGTGATAGACAACATACTCAGAATGTTACCTGGTGATATGGTGCTGTTAGTGATAGACAACAAACTCAGAATGTTACATGGTGATATGGTGCTGCTAGTGATAGACAACATACTCAGAATGTTACCTGGTGATATGGTGCTGCTAAACAACAGAATCAGAATGTTACCTGGTGATATGGTGCTGCTAAACAACATAATCAGAATGTTACCTGGTGATATGGTACTGTTAGACAACATACTCAGAATGTTACCTGGTGATATGGTGCTGTTAGACAACATACTCAGAATGTTACCTGGTGATATGGTGCTGCTAGTGATAGACAACATACTCAGAATGTTACCTGGTGATATGGTGCTGCTAGACAACATAGTCAGAATGTTACCTGGTGATATGGTGCTGCTAGTGATAGACAACATACTCAGAATGTTACCTGGTGATATGGTGCTGCTAGACAACATACTCAGAATGTTACCTGGTGATATGGTGCTGTTAGACAACATACTCAGAATGTTACCTGGTGATATGGTGCTGCTAGTGATAGACAACATACTCAGAATGTTACCTGGTGATATGGTGCTGCTAGACAACATAGTCAGAATGTTACCTGGTGATATGGTGCTGCTAGTGATAGACAACATACTCAGAATGTTACCTGATGATATGGTGCTGCTAGTGATAGACAACATACTCAGAATGTTACCTGGTGATATGGTGCTGCTAGTGATAGACAACATACTCAGAATGTTACCTGGTGATATGGTGCTGCTAGACAACATACTCAGAGTGTTACCTGGTGATATGGTGCTGCTAGACAACATAATCAGAATGTTACCTGGTGATATGGTGCTGTTAGACAACATACTCAGAATGTTACCTGGTGATATGGTGCTGCTAGTGATAGACAACATAATCAGAATGTTACCTGGTGATATGGTGCTGCTAGTGATAACATACTCAGAATGTTACCTGGTGATATGGTGCTGCTAGTGATAGACAACATAATCAGAATGTTACCTGGTGATATGGTGCTGCTAGTGATAACATACTCAGAATGTTACCTGGTGATATGGTGCTGCTAGTGATAGACAACATACTCAGAATGTTACCTGGTGATATGGTGCTGCTAGTGACAACATACTCAGAATGTTACCTGGTGATATGGTGCTGCTAGTGATAGACAACATACTCAGAATGTTACCTGGTGATATGGTGCTGCTAGTGATAGACAATAAACTCAGAATGTTACCTGGTGATATGGTGCTGCTAGTGATAGACAATATACTCAGAATGTTACCTGGTGATATGGTGCTGCTAGTGATAGACAACATAATCAGAAAGTTACCTGGTGATATGGTGCTGCTAGTGATAACATACTCAGAATGTTACCTGGTGATATGGTGCTGCTAGTGATAGACAACATAATCAGAATGTTACCTGGTGATATTGTGCTGCTAGTGATAACATACTCAGAATGTTACCTGGTGATATGGTGCTGCTAGTGATAGACAACATACTCAGAATGTTACCTGGTGATATGGTGCTGCTAGTGATAGACAATAAACTCAGAATGTTACCTGGTGATATGGTGCTGCTAGTGATAGACAATATACTCAGAATGTTACCTGGTGATATGGTGCTGCTAGTGATAGACAACATAATCAGAATGTTACCTGGTGATATGGTGCTGCTAGTGATAACATACTCAGAATGTTACCTGGTGATATGGTGCTGCTAGTGATAGACAACATAATCAGAATGTTACCTGGTGATATGGTGCTGCTAGTGATAGACAACATAATCAGAATGTTACCTGGTGATATGGTGCTGCTAGACAACATACTCAGAATGTTACCTGGTGATATGGTGCTGCTAGACAACATACTCAGAATGTTTTCTGGCGATATGGTGCTGTTAGACAACATACTCAGAATGTTACCTGGTGATATGGTGCTGCTAGTGATAGACAACATACTCAGATTGTTACCTGGTGATATGGTGCTGTTAGTGGTAGACAACATACTCATAATGTTACCTGGTGATATGGTGCTGCTAGTGATAGACAACATACTCAGAATGTTACCTGGTGATATGGTGCTGCTAGTGATAGACAACATACTCAGAATGTTACCTGGTGATATGGTGCTGCTAGACAACATACTCAGGATGTTACCTGGTGATATGGTGCTGTTAGACAACATACTCAGAGTGTTACCTGGTGATATGGTGCTGCTAGACAACATAATCAGAATGTTACCTGGTGATATGGTGCTGCTAGACAACATACTCAGGATGTTACCTGGTGATATGGTGCTGTTAGACAACATACTCAGAGTGTTACCTGGTGATATGGTGCTGCTAGACAACATAATCAGAATGTTACCTGGTGATATGGTGCTGTTAGACAACATACTCAGAATGTTACCTGGTGATATGGTGCTGCTAGTGATAGACAACATACTCAGAATGTTACCTGGTGATATGGTGCTGTTAGACAATATACTCAGATTGTTACCTGGTGATATGGTGCTGCTAGTGATAGACAACATAATCAGAATGTTACCTGGTGATATGGTGCTGCTAGTGATAGACAACAAAATCAGAATGTTACCTGGTGATATGGTGCTGCTAGTGATAGACAACATACTCAGAATGTTACCTGGTGATATGGTGCTGCTAGTGATAGACAATTAACTCAGAATGTTACCTGGTGATATTGTGCTGCTAGTGATAGACAATATACTCAGAATGTTACCTGGTGATATGGTGCTGCTAGTGATAGACAACATAATCAGAATGTTACCTGGTGATATGGTGCTGCTAGTGATAACATACTCAGAATGTTACCTGGTGATATGGTGCTGCTAGTGATAGACAACATAATCAGATTGTTACCTGGTGATATGGTGCTGCTAGTGATAGACAACATAATCAGAATGTTACCTGGTGATATGGTGCTGCTAGTGATAGACAACATACTCAGAATGTTACCTGGTGATATGGTGCTGCTAGTGATAACATACTCAGAATGTTACCTGGTGATATGGTGCTGCTAGTGATAGACAACATAATCAGAATGTTACCTGGTGATATGGTGCTGCTAGTGATAGACAACATACTCAGAATGTTACCTGGTGATATGGTGCTGCTAGTGATAACATACTAAGAATGTTACCTGGTGATATGGTGCTGCTAGTGATAGACAACATACTCAGAATGTTACCTGGTGATATGGTGCTGCTAGTGATAGACAATAAACTCAGAATGTTACCTGGTGATATGGTGCTGCTAGTGATAGACAATATACTCAGAATGTTACCTGGTGATATGGTGCTGCTAGTGATAGACAACATAATCAGAATGTTACCTGGTGATATGGTGCTGCTAGTGATAACATACTCAGAATGTTACCTGGTGATATGGTGCTGCTAGTGATAGACAACATAATCAGAATGTTACCTGGTGATATGGTGCTGCTAGTGATAGACAACATAATCAGAATGTTACCTGGTGATATGGTGCTGCTAGACAACATACTCAGAATGTTACCTGGTGATATGGTGCTGCTAGACAACATACTCAGAATGTTTTCTGGCGATATGGTGCTGTTAGACAACATACTCAGAATGTTACCTGGTGATATGGTGCTGCTAGTGATAGACAACATACTCAGATTGTTACCTGGTGATATGGTGCTGTTAGTGATAGACAACATACTCATAATGTTACCTGGTGATATGGTGCTGCTAGTGATAGACAACATACTCAGAATGTTACCTGGTGATATGGTGCTGCTAGTGATAGACAACATACTCAGAATGTTACCTGGTGATATGGTGCTGCTAGACAACATACTCAGGATGTTACCTGGTGATATGGTGCTGTTAGACAACATACTCAGAGTGTTACCTGGTGATATGGTGCTGCTAGACAACATAATCAGAATGTTACCTGGTGATATGGTGCTGTTAGACAACATACTCAGAATGTTACCTGGTGATATGGTGCTGCTAGTGATAGACAACATACTCAGAATGTTACCTGGTGATATGGTGCTGTTAGACAATATACTCAGAATGTTACCTGGTGATATGGTGCTGCTAGTGATAACATACTCAGAATGTTACCTGGTGATATGGTGCTGCTAGTGATAGACAACAAAATCAGAATGTTACCTGGTGATATGGTGCTGCTAGTGATATACAACATAATCAGAATGTTACCTGGTGATATGGTGCTGCTAGTGATAGACAACATACTCAGAATGTTACCTGGTGATATGGTGCTGCTAGTGATAACATACTAAGAATGTTACCTGGTGATATGGTGCTGCTAGTGATAGACAACATACTCAGAATGTTACCTGGTGATATGGTGCTGCTAGTGATAGACAATAAACTCAGAATGTTACCTGGTGATATGGTGCTGCTAGTGATAGACAATATACTCAGAATGTTACCTGGTGATATGGTGCTGCTAGTGATAGACAACATAATCAGAATGTTACCTGGTGATATGGTGCTGCTAGTGATAACATACTCAGAATGTTACCTGGTGATATGGTGCTGCTAGTGATAGACAACATAATCAGAATGTTACCTGGTGATATGGTGCTGCTAGTGATAGACAACATAATCAGAATGTTACCTGGTGATATGGTGCTGCTAGACAACATACTCAGAATGTTACCTGGTGATATGGTGCTGCTAGACAACATACTCAGAATGTTTTCTGGCGATATGGTGCTGTTAGACAACATACTCAGAATGTTACCTGGTGATATGGTGCTGCTAGTGATAGACAACATACTCAGATTGTTACCTGGTGATATGGTGCTGTTAGTGATAGACAACATACTCATAATGTTACCTGGTGATATGGTGCTGCTAGTGATAGACAACATACTCAGAATGTTACCTGGTGATATGGTGCTGCTAGTGATAGACAACATACTCAGAATGTTACCTGGTGATATGGTGCTGCTAGACAACATACTCAGGATGTTACCTGGTGATATGGTGCTGTTAGACAACATACTCAGAGTGTTACCTGGTGATATGGTGCTGCTAGACAACATAATCAGAATGTTATCTGGTGATATGGTGCAGTTAGACAACATACTCAGAATGTTACCTGGTGATATGGTGCTGCTAGTGATAGACAACATACTCAGAATGTTACCTGGTGATATGGTGCTGTTAGACAATATACTCAGAATGTTACCTGGTGATATGGTGCTGCTAGTGATAGACAACATAATCAGACTGTTACCTGGTGATATGGTGCTGCTAGTGATAACATACTCAGAATGTTACCTGGTGATATGGTGCTGCTAGTGATAGACAACAAAATCAGAATGTTACCCGGTGATATGGTGCTGCTAGTGATAGACAACATACTCAGAATGTTACCTGGTGATATGGTGCTGCTAGTGATAACATACTCAGAATGTTACCTGGTGATATGGTGCTGCTAGTGATAGACAACATAATCAGAATGTTACCTGGTGATATGGTGCTGCTAGTGATAACATACTCAGAATGTTACCTGGTGATATGGTGCTGCTAGTGATAGACAACATAATCAGAATGTTAACTGGTGATATGGTGCTGCTAGTGATAGACAACATACTCAGAATGTTACCTGGTGATATGGTGCTGCTAGTGATAACATACTCAGAGTGTTACCTGGTGATATGGTGCTGCTAGTGATAGACAACATACTCAGAATGTTACCTGGTGATATGGTGCTGCTAGTGATAGACAACATACTCAGAATGTTACCTGGTGATATGGTGCTGCTAGTGATAACATACTCATTCCAAAACACTATATATCCATCTTCATAAATGTTGATCAATTAGCTTTTATTGTGTAATTAAGGAAATTATGAAAAAGATTTGGTGTGTTTTTTCACTATCTAATCATGGAATGGGGTTGTTCACTATCTAATCATGGGGTTGTTTACTATCTAATCATGGGGTTGTTTACTATCTAATCATGGGGTTGTTTACTATCTAATCATGGGGTTGTTTACTATCTAATCATGGGGTTGTTCACTATCTAATCATGGGGTTGTTCACTATCTAATCATGGGGTTGTTTACTATCTAATCATGGAATGGGGTTGTTCACTATCTAATCATGGGGTTGTTTACTATCTAATCATGGGGTTGTTTACTATCTAATCATGGAATGGGGTTGTTCACTATCTAATCATGGGGTTGTTTACTATCTAATCATGGGGTTGTTCACTATCTAATCATGGGGTTGTTTACTATCTAATCATGGGGTCGTTCACTATCTAATCATGGGGTTGTTTACTATCTAATCATGGAATGGGGTTGTTCACTATCTAATCATGGGGTTGTTTACTATCTAATCATGGGGTTGTTCACTATCTAATCATGGGGTTGTTCACTATCTAATCATGGGGTTGTTTACTATCTAATCATGGGGTTGTTTACTATCTAATCATGGGGTTGTTTACTATCTAATCATGGGGTTGTTTACTATCTAATCATGGGGTTGTTCACTATCTAATCATGGGGTTGTTTACTATCTAATCATGGGGTTGTTCACTATCTAATCATGGCATGGGGTTGTTCACTATCTAATCATGGCATGGGGTTTTTCACTATCTAATCATGGAATGGGGTTGTTTACTATCTAATCATGGCATGGGGTTGTTCAATGACAGACATGTATTTGTTTAAAATCTATCACTTGATGGGTTTTATTTCAGAGACAAATAATTATGTATTTTCGCAATATATCCACCTCACTCTCAGAAAACTAAGTGTACTGCTAGGTTTCACACAGTCAACTGGAACAAATAACTACATATTTAATAGAGAACTGTACAAATGATACATTTATGATATCAATATTAAAACAATGTTTAAAGAACAATAATTCAATATAGTAATATGAGATCTGTATGTAAAACATTTACATTTGACATTTTTGTCATTTAGCAGGTGCTCATCCTGTCAGTCAGTCTGGTGGTGCTGGTCCTACCTGTCAGTCAGTCTGGTGGTGCTGGTCCTACCTGTCAGTCAGTCTGGTGGTGCTGGTCCTACCTGTCAGTCAGTCTGGTGGTGCTGGTCCTACCTGTCAGCCAGTCTGGTGGTGCTGGTCCTACCTGTCAGTCAGTCTGGTGGTGCTGGTCCTACCTGTCAGCCAGTCTGGTGGTGCTGGTCCTACCTGTCAGCCAGTCTGGTGGTGCTGGTCCTACCTGTCAGTCAGTCTGGTGGTGCTGGTCCTACCTGTCAGTCAGTCTGGTGGTGCTGGTCCTACCTGTCAGCCAGTCTGGTGGTGCTGGTCCTACCTGTCAGTCAGTCTGGTGGTGCTGGTCCTAACAGTAAAGATATCCTGTCAGTCAGTCTGGTGGTGCTGGTCCTGCCTGTCAGTCAGTCTGGTGGTGCTGGTCCTACCTGTCAGTCAGTCTGGTGGTGCTGGTCCTACCTGTCAGTCAGTCTGGTGGTGCTGGTCATAACAGTAAAGACATCCTGTCAGCCAGTCTGGTGGTGCTGGTCCTACCTGTCAGTCAGTCTGGTGGTGCTGGTCCTACCTGTCAGTCAGTCTGGTGGTGCTGGTCCTAACAGTAAAGACATCCTGTCAGCCAGTCTGGTGGTGCTGGTCATAACAGTAAAATACATCCTGTCAGTCAGTCTGGTGGTGCTGGCCCTAACAGTAAAGATATCCTGTCAGTCAGTCTGGTGGTGCTGGCCCTAACAGTAAAGATATCCTGTCAGTCAGTCTGGTGGTGCTGGTCCTACCTGTCAGTCAGTCTGGTGGTGCTGGCCCTAACAGTAAAGATATCCTGTCAGTCAGTCTGGTGGTGCTGGCCCTAACAGTAAAGATATCCTGTCAGTCAGTCTGGTGGTGCTGGTCCTACCTGTCAGTCAGTCTGGTGGTGCTGGCCCTAACAGTAAAGATATCCTGTCAGTCAGTCTGGTGGTGCTGGTCCTACCTGTCAGTCAGTCTGGTGGTGCTGGCCCTAACAGTAAAGACATCCTGTCAGCCAGTCTGGTGGTGCTGGTCCTAACAGTAAAGACATCCTGTCAGCCAGTCTGGTGGTGCTGGTCCTAACAGTAAAGACATCCTGTCAGCCAGTCTGTCACCCAGACAGACAGAGACAGAGAGACAGAAAGAAAGAGGGAGAGAGCAGGTGGAGCGAGGGAGGCAGGGAGGGAGAGAGAGAGGGTGGAGAGGAGAGAGAGGGTGGAGAGGAGAGAGGGGGTGGAGAGAAGAGAGGGGGCGATAGAAAGGGTGGGACGTAACGAGAGAGATTTGAAAGAGATGTGGGGGACGGGAAAATCGCAAACCCATCCGACAAGTCAGTTTCCCCACCCAACACCGACTGTACCACAATTATCCCTGTACCGCTTTCCCTCACTCTTTTCCCTCGCTCCTCCCACCTCTTTTCAGTCATTCTCACAACACATCGTCTCGTCTGGTTCCCTGTCGTACAAACACTCACTGTTTCCCGAAAGACAAGAGAGTAAAGACAAGCATCCCTCGAGCCACAAGTCACAAGTACTGGTTCTAGAAATTAGAAGATAAGTACAGAAATACAAAACTTTGAAACAGACTGTATATTCTATTTGCAACCATCTAGTCTCAAGGGGATTTGTGCTCCGCCTACATTCGGAGAAACGCATCTTCCACTAATAGCGCTCTTCGTGAACGTGGCGTATTGATTCACACAAGCTTAACAAACTGCTAACTTTTATCATTTACCAGTTTTGTAAAACAACAATCACTCCACCTCATCCCTTCAGTCTTTCTTTATTCTGCAATTTGGTGGTGGTGGTGGTGGTGGTGGGGGGGGGGGGTCAAAGGTCACTGTCATTTCCACAGAAGGGAGGGGTGATTGTACCCTTTATCTGCTCCTCTCCTCTGCATGTGGCAGGGCCCTCCAGGGGACCAAGGACTCATTTGCTACCTTCTTTTAAATATCAAACACTTTTCATTGGAATAGCCAGCATGTCAATTTCATTATCCATGTAGACGTGCCAAGTTAATGAAGGACTTTCTAATTTGCACCCAATATAAAGAGCGACTTGGTATTTTTTGTTTCTAATATGAAGATTTAATTAAGAATCCCTCCCATGAGCACCTATGAACATTGGCGTAGCTAGCGAATAACGCCTTGTAACCACTCTCAGGGTTCATCTACGCACTGCATCTCAGCACCTAGAGCTCTCCACTGTCTCCAGCCTTCATCAGATCCATTATCATAGTGGCCCAGGGCTCTTCCCTAGGGACAAGAACTGCTTTAGGTGGGGGTGGGGGGGGGGGGGGGGTTCAAAGGTCATGTCATTTCTACAGAAAGGAGGGGTGAGTGTACCCCCTATCATCCTTGATCTGTACCTCTTCTCTCCTTCTCATCTCCTCTCATCCCTTCCTCTTCACTGTGTGTGGCAGGGCCCTCCAGGGGACTAAAGGCTCATTGCTATGCCACTCATGTCCCACCTCAACCTCCCAACTGTCCACATTGGGCTTTGTGCTGGCTGGGTGTTTTGTTGTTGTTTTGTTACACCCCCCCCCCCCAGTCTCTCTCTTATTATGCATTCTTTCTCTGTCCCCCCTCCCCTCCCCTCCAAACAGTATCCACTTTCAGACTGGCTATCTAATAAATCCTGATGTTGTGTCACGGACCGAGGAGTTGCATTCTTCCACGGGTGATTGTGTGAACCGTGGAGACTATTCAAGAAGTTGTCGTCAAATAAACCAGGGGAGAAATCTTAGTGTTGTGATGATGAGACGCTGGCGATCGACAGGGGAACACATTAGACCGGATATCACAGACAGATGATCGATCCAAAGAAAGTATTTTCTGTTCAAGTCAAGGGTTGGGGTCAATTCCATTTTAAATTCAGTGAATTCAGCAAGTAAACCCGTAATGACAATATTCCTCAATCTTTTAGACTTTCGGCTTCTGCGCTGACCCCAACCCTGACTCAAATACATCCACTAGTTTTGTATTGTTATTATATTGTCATTTTTGTGTTTGTATTTTCGTAAATTATGTTGGTGTATTTTAGTTTGAGCGGTCACTACTTCCCACAAGTCTAAAAGCATTGAATTGCTGGAAGCATAGGCTAGGGCAGGGCTCCCCAAACCTTTTCTACCAAAAGAGGAAATAAACATTTTAAATGAAACTTTTTGCGAGCTGCAGTTCTATTTCAAATAGGCATATACTTCTCTACCCTGCAACTCTTTCCCGAGGCCTTGGTGTACAAGAGAAATGTTTTATTTTACTATACCTTGTCAAATAATGGACACTAAAAAAACTAAGAGGCCGCATAGAATTATATTTGACTCTCAATATTACAATTATTCATAGAAAACAACTAAAATGTATGTTCTGAGTCCATGTCAATGCCTAAATCACATCAGAAGACCGATTTTGGAGGTCAGATTTTTGTGGGGTGTATTTAGAAAGAGGAACGTGTCGGTCTAGTGATGTTTCTGTCAGGCCGAACGATGCAGCACACGGCATGGCAGAATTTGCAAAAAACAATGGCCACTTAATCCTTATAAATATTAATGATGTCTTTCTGTCAGGTAAGTCTACTTTGAAGTTAATATTTAATTGAGAAGGTTTCGGGAAAAGTCTTTGTCTATCCATAAGATGGTCATCATTACTAGCATCGATAGACAAATGTGCACCGCAAATAGACAAACAGCAATATTGTTACATTTGGCTTTTTAAGCCAATAGTGGCTAAGCAGGGGTAGGATTATGTCAATGTGGCTTCTGATTGGATAGAAGGCGGGAGCTATATGTTTATGACAGTTTGCGATGGAACACATTAAAAAAAAAATGCATGTACTTTCAGAATTGCTTGGTGAGATACTCATAGGGGAGCTGAGAGCTATGGGTAGTCCCCTGGGCTAGAGGGAGATATATCTGTTAGAAACCCCTGGGTTAGAGGGAGATCTACCTGTTAGAAACCCCTGGGTTAGAGGGAGATCTACCTGTGAGAAACCCCTGGGCTAGAGGGAGATCTACCTGTGAGAAACCCCTGAGCTAGAGGGAGATCTACCTGTGAGAAACCCCTGAGCTAGAGGGAGATCTACCTGTGAGAAACCCCTGGGCTAGAGGGAGATCTACCTGTGAGAAACCCCTGGGCTAGAGGGAGATCTACCTGTGAGAAACCCCTGGGCTAGAGGGAGATCTACCTGTGAGAAACCCCTGAGCTAGAGGGAGATCTACCTGTGAGAAACCCCTGGGCTAGAGGGAGATCTACCTGTGAGAAACCCCTGAGCTAGAGGGAGATCTACCTGTGAGAAACCCCTGAGCTAGAGGGAGATCTACCTGTGAGAAACCCCTGAGCTAGAGGGAGATCTACCTGTGAGAAACCCCTGGGCTAGAGGGAGATCTACCTGTGAGAAACCCCTGAGCTAGAGGGAGATCTACCTGTGAGAAACCCCTGGGCTAGAGGGAGATCTACCTGTGAGAAACCCCTGAGCTAGAGGGAGATCTACCTGTGAGAAACCCCTGAGCTAGAGGGAGATCTACCTGTGAGAAACCCCTGAGCTAGAGGGAGATCTACCTGTGAGAAACCCCTGGGCTAGAGGGAGATCTACCTGTGAGAAACCCCTGGGCTAGAGGGAGATCTACCTGTGAGAAACCCCTGGGCTAGAGGGAGATCTACCTGTGAGAATCCCCTGAGCTAGAGGGAGATCTACCTGTGAGAAACCCCTGAATCTACCTGTGAGAAACCCCTGGGCTAGAGGGAGATCTACCTGTGAGAAACCCCTGGGTTAGAGGGAGATCTACCTGATGGAAACCCCTGGTCTAGAGGGAGATCTACCTGTTAGAAACCCCTGGGTTAGAGGGAGATCTACCTGATGGAAACCCCTGGGCAAGAGGGAGATCTACCTGATGGAAACCCCTGGTCTAGAGGGAGATCTACCTGTTAGAAACCCCTGGGTTAGAGGGAGATCTACCTGTTAGAAACCCCTGGGTTAGAGGGAGATCTACCTGTTAGAAACCCCTGGGTTAGAGGGAGATCTACCTGTTAGAAACCCCTGGGTTAGAGGGAGATCTACCTGTTAGAAACCCCTGGGTTAGAGGGAGATCTACCTGTTAGAAACCCCTGGGTTAGAGGGAGATCTACCTGTTAGAAACCCCTGGGTTAGAGGGAGATCTACCTGATGGAAACCCCTGGGCTAGAGGGAGATCTACCTGTTAGAAACCCCTGGGCTAGAGGGAGATCTACCTGTTAGAAACCCCTGGGCTAGAGGGAGATCTACCTGATGGAAACCCCTGGGCTAGAGGGAGATCTACCTGTTAGAAACCCCTGGGCTAGAGGGAGATCTACCTGTTAGAAACCCCTGGGCTAGAGGGAGATCTACCTGTTAGAAACCCCTGGGCTAGAGGGAGATCTACCTGATGGAAACCCCTGGGCTACAGGGAGATCTACCTGATGGAAACCCCTGGACTAGAAAGAGTTTACACCATATTTCTTATGTCAGTCATTTACAACATAGATAATTGGGACAGGCCATACTGTCAATGGACACTCACTTGAGTTTGGGTTCGCGGCCCTCGCTGGTGTACTGCCAGCAGATGAGGCCAATGAGGTCGTGGACCCGAGCGTTGGCGATGGTCACCACCATCATGGGATGCAGTTTCTCCTGTGCAGACTGCATCGAGAGGTAGACGTCAATTTTTTTGGTTGCGGTTGTACCTACGTGGCCCTGCAGGAGAGAAAAAGGAGGGGGGGGGGGGGGATACAGGTAATGTTACACTGTACATTAAACATCATATTCACTTATCGGTCCAATTCTAGCTGAGGATATGTCTGCCTGACTGAAAATAAGTATATAACTGCCATTTAAATGCATGCAAAAATGCTGACGTTAAAATCTCAGGTTCAAATTGTTGATAATGAAAAGATTCCCCTGACATGAATGCACTGTGGACCAATAAGTTACTCTAAATGATTGCTGGTGGTCAGGTCCTCCAGCCTTTCTTTGGCAGACGACTTTCATTGAATACATTATAGTTGCTTGTGTCTTTTTTTAAAAATTTTAAGACGCAATATAATTTACATTTGTCCTCGTATCAGGAAAAGGGTACATTATAATTCAGCCTCTGTGTGTTTAATCGCTCCAAGGGGCTTGATACATGACGTCCCTTTTTTTAAGTGTTATAGGCTAATTTATCTGGCAGAAGATCAGCTGGCACCAGCGTAGAATATATCACCATAAACATACAGGTGGACATACTGAAGGTGGATTTCTACACAGAACACTAACAAAATGGTGGTAAGCCTGCTGCTTAGTTAAAGCCCGGACCAAGCCTCCACCGAAAATGTCTACATGATATGATTGGGTAGACCAGCTGAGATAAAGATCAAGACTCTCGAGGTTCAAGACATCATATTTCCTATGCATGTCTGTTGATTCATACGTTTAAGCTCATCTCTTCGGGCAGCCAAGACAAGCCAGTAATTAGAATTAATACACAATATGGTGTCCCTCCCATGCCTAGGAATGAGCCGGTTGAACACAATAGCAGAAAGTGTGACGTCGTAGAGAGTTACAGCAAAGAAAGGAAGACAATAGTTAGATCAATTTAATTCAAAGGAAAATAGCACCCCAGTGCTTGCATGAAACGATGCACAATGACAAATCTACAAGGAAAACCGTAAGCTGTCAGAAAATGAAAGAGGAGGCTATTTGTGATGCTGAAAACAGGTAGAACTTTGAGGGCCAAGGTGTGAGGAGGACCCAGGGCTGAATGTAATACGCGGTGACAGCACGGTTCAATAAGCTGAGGCCTGGAAATTAATTTGACCCCGGGAGATTTTTGCCAAGTGTCTGAAGAGGAACAGACAACAATTACAGAGGTTTCTTCTAGCAGTTTCTCATAAGATTTTTTCCATCTGAGGAAATGCTTTATAACGTTTGATCAACCAGTATTTTAAAACGGTCCACATTCGTTGACCTATTATTACCTGTATATCTATTATCAGTGTATCAACTTGTGTATCTATGTTTTGTAAAGGATTAAGCACAATAAAAATGTCAACCCAACGTGCTCTACGCACAGTTCCGACTACGAGTTACTAGTCCTACTGAAAAGTGATACTGTTGAAATCTGAGTTTTTTTTGCACAAAAGGGATCAGACGGGGTAGGTTTTATACCGTTTATTCATCATATCCACATGCAATCAGAAAGGGAAATCGAGAACAAGTTCTCATTTCCAAATGGTACTTCATTAAATGGGAGCCAGAAATCAGTTCTGCTGGAACAATACATTAGAGGGAAATAGGACGTAATACATTACTGTATTTGGAGAGAAAAAACAACCTCCCTTCAGTGCCAAGCAGCATTCAATAAATTCCACAATTTATTTATTAAATTACTAAAATTATTTTTTGGGGTAAAGGCCTTTCATTAGCTCCTCCACATAATGGGTTTTATGCACGCATCGTGCTTCCCGTTGACAGCGGCAATTTCTTAAATGACGCATTTATAGTTTTTTAATCATGCCAGAAAGCCCGAGTTGCAGGCACTTTTTCTACTGACCCGCGAATAATGATGCACCAAGCGTTTCGACTGACTGGAAGTGCCAAATTATAGAGTCATTTGGACCAAAAACGTAATTTTTCCCATCAAAGGGCCCAGATGTTTTCAGAGGCTCCAGTGGTCCCGGGGAGAGAGAGGAGCGCGTGGCGACGTCATCGGCATGGTGATCATCACAACAGCGCCGCCAGGCTCCGTCTCCGCTCTGTGCTCAGGCCCGTGTTTTCTCCTGACCCTGCATTTGATAAAGGACTTCATTACACGACAAAAGAAAACCATAAAAGATAAGCAGTCATCGTCTAGCCTCGAGTCCATCCTCTTGTCTTACTAAGGAGGAAGAATTCAATATCTACTGGCATATTTCAACTCTGGGGAAAACATAGCAGCACCAAAATTTGAAAGGGAACTAAAATATAATTTCAGGTGGAATAAATAAATGTTGACATCAGATTTTATGTCCGCAAAATTGTGCTGTGCACTTACCTTAATTAAATACAAAACAAGGCACTGGGTATGCTCTCGAGGTTCAAGACATCATATTTCCTAGGTGTACCAGACCACAATTCTGTCCGTTTGTAAGTAAAAGCTATTCTATTGTCACAACAATTACATTATACAATTCCCCTCTAACTGTGATGCATTACACAGAGAGGGCGATAAGTTTAACCTTCATGGGTCTATCAATTTAATCTCATGGGTTTTAGTACGGTTTCAAATAGTATTCATACCCAATGTTCCCTCTAAACTGCCCCGAGACAGCAGCGCAGTTCCCCCAGGTCTGCTGTGCAGAACAAATATCACCAGGAGAGAAGGATGAGATTGAAATTCACTCAACTTTCTAGAGTTTTCCTCTCTCTTAGTTATTAACACGTTTCCCTTTAGTGTGGCAATTGCGATCGAATCAACTCGAAATTTGCCGCTTTCAATGCAACATACAGAAACAAAACGAACTATGCAAGACCTAAGTATGCAAAACTATGCAATATATTTTTTTGTTTTAGGCAGAATGCATCAGAGTACGACTCAGCACATACACTACCGTTCAGAAGTTTGGGGTCACTGAAAAATGTCCTTATTTTTTAAAGACAAGCACATTTTTTTTGTCCATTAAAATATACATCAAAATTGATCAGAAATACAGTGAAGATAATGTTAATGTTGTAAATTACTTTTGTTGCTGGCAACGGCTGATTTTCTATAGAATATCTACATAGGCGTACAGAGACCCATTATCAGCAACCATCACTCCTGTGATCCAATGGCATGTTGTGTTAGCTAATCCAAGTTTATCATTTTAAAAGGATAATTGATCATTAGAAAACCCTTTTGCAATTATATTAGGACAGATGAAAACTGTACCCGCAAAACTCCAGAATGGTACCTGCAAAACACCAGTCTCAACGTCAACAGTGAAGAGGCGACTCCGGAATGCTGGCCTTCTAGGCAGAGTTCCTGCTTCCAGTGTCTGTGTTCTTTGGCCCATCGTAATATTTTCTTTTTATTGGCCAGTCTGAGATATGGCTTTTTCTTTGCAACTCTGCCTAGAAGGCCAGCATCCCGGAGTCACCTCTTCACGGTTTTGTTTTCACCAGACTGGTGTTTTGGGGGTACTATTTAATGAAGCTGCCGGTTGAGGACTTATGAGGCGTCCGTTTCTCAAACTAGACACTCTAATGTACTTGTCCTCTTGCTCAGTTGTGCACCGGGGCCTCCCACTACCTATTCTGGTGAGAGTCAGTTTGCGCTGTTCTGTGAAGGGAGTAGTACACAGCGTTGTACGAGATCTTCAGTTTCTTAGCAATTTCTTGCATGGAATAGCCTTCATTTCTCACAACAAGAACATACTGATGAGTTTCAGAAGAAAGTTATTTGTTTCTGGCCATTTTGAGCCTGTAATCGAACCCACAAATGCTGATGCTCCAGATACTCAACCAGTTGCATTGTTTCTTTAAAAATCAGCACAACAGTTTCCAGCTGTGCTAACACAATTACAAAAGGGTTTTCCAATGATCAATTAGCCATTTAAAATTATAAACTTGGATAAGCTAACACAACGTGCCATTGGAACACAGGAGTGGTGGTTGCTGATAATGGGCCTCTACACCTATGTAGATATTCCAGATAAATCTGCCGTTTCCAGCTACAAGTCACTTACAACATTAACAAAAAACTAAAAAAATTGCTATTCTTTCAAAAACAAGGACATTTCTAAGTGACCCCAAACTTTTGAAAGGTAGCGTTCAACATCATAGTGCCCACAAAGCTCATCACTAAGCTAAGGACTCTGGGACTAAACACCTCCCTCTGCAACTGGATCCTGGACTTCCTGACGGGCCACCCCCAGGTGGTAAGGGTAGGCAACAACAAATCCGCCAAGCTGACCCTCAACACGGGGGCCCCTCAGGTGTGCGTGCTTAGTCCCCTCCTGTACACCCTGTTCACTCATGACTGCAAGGCCAAGGCCACCTGTTATATTCGGCAGGTG
The DNA here is from genome assembly GCF_057628025.1 of Oncorhynchus mykiss. Lineage (NCBI taxonomy): Eukaryota > Metazoa > Chordata > Actinopteri > Salmoniformes > Salmonidae > Oncorhynchus > Oncorhynchus mykiss. Next base: position 8,019,864 of record NC_143026.1, on the reverse strand, counting down.
TGACTAATAAAATTTGAATTGAAGTCGGGCTAACATAACAGCATGTCGTCGGGCTAACGTAACAGCATGGAGTCGGGCTAACATAGCAGCATGTCGTCGGGCTAACGTAACAGCATGGAGTCGGGCTAACGTAACAGCATGTCGTCGGGCTAACATAACAGCATGTCGTCGGGCTAACGTAACAGCATGACGTCGGGCTAACTTAACAGCATGACGTCGGGCTAACTTAACAGCATGACGTCGGGCTAACGTAACACCATTTCGTCGGGCTAACGTAACAGCATGTCGTCGGGCTAACGTAACAGCATGTCGTCGGGCTAACGTAACAGCATGACGTCGGGCTAACGTAACAGCATGACGTCGGGCTAACGTAACAGCATGACGTCGGGCTAACGTAACAGCATGACGTCGGGCTAACTTAACAGCATGACGTCGGGCTAACGTAACAGCATGAAGTCGGGCTAACGTAACAGCATGACGTCAGGCTAACGTAACAGCATGGAGTCAGGTTATCGTAACAGCATGGAGTCAGGCTAATGTAACAGCATGGAGTCGGGCTAACATAACAGCATGGAGTCGGGCTAACATAACAGCATGGAGTCAGGCTAACATAACAGCATGACGTCGGGCTAACGTAACAGCATGACGTCGGGCTAACGTAACAGCATGGAGTCGGGCTAACGTAACAAAATGAAGTCAGGCTAACTTAATAAAATGAAGTCAGGCTAACATAACAAAATGAAGTCAGGCCCCCAAGCCATTTGTATGTGATTTGAGAACCCGCACACGGGCCAAAAATAGAGTCTAGTTGTATAGTGTATAGACAGCCTTAGTGGTGAAGTGTCTGCTTTAATCAGTTAACACAGTACCTTGAAGTTTAACAACTGGGCATTGAGAACAAACAGTTTACAGTGCATGCCAGGGTATAGCCACTCATGTCATATCACAACCACTCATCCAATCAACGAGTGGACTCATCCAATCGATATGCTCCACAACGAAACATCTTAAAATCACTACACATGGGTATGAACCCATTCTCAAGTGAAGAGAAGAGAATTATGCATCGGTGCCACCCTCAATTAATCGATATGCTCCACAACGAAACATTTTGAAATCACTACACATGGGTATGAACCCATTCTCAAGTGAAGAGAAGAGAATTATGCATCGGTGCCACCCTCAATTAATCCTTAAGAAGTCTCGAGAGGTATTTGTTTGGTTAAAAAGTGATTGTGATGTTTTCTGTCTCCATGGTGATGATGAATCAAATACACAAGACTCCATTTCACTAATCATCACCGTAATTAGTTGGTCCCTGTGTCGCCAGGCTACAGTCTCAGGATGGTTGCTATGGTAATGTCAGGATGGGGAAGCTGGGGCCTTGATGTGTTTTTTTTTTGTTGGGGGGGGGGGGGGGGGGGAGGGTGTCTGGGCCTTCGACTATGCGTCTGAGGGGGGGTTGGGTAAGTAGACGAGCAACCCCACCCGCAGGCGGACGATGCTGTGTACACAGGTGCCGATGTCATCTAGAATATGACTCTAGCTGTTCAGGGACTACGTTGAAAGCAACTATTATCTATTATTTTTGCTGCTTGCTTTCTCTTTTACGCAGTCTTCTTCCCGTCTACGGAGCAGAGTGGGGTTCAGTCTTCTTCCCGTCTACGGAGCAGAGTGGGGTTCAGTCTTCCTCCCGTCTACGGAGCAGAGTGGGGGTTCAGTCTTCCTCCCGTATATGGAGCAGAGTGGGGGTTCAGTCTTCCTCCCGTCTACGGAGCAGAGTGGGGGTTCAGTCTTCCTCCCGTCTACGGAGCAGAGTGGGGTTCAGTCTTCCTCCCGTCTATGGAGCAGAGTGGGGGTTCAGTCTTCCTCCCGTCTACGGAGCAGAGTGAGGTTCAGTCTTCCTCCCGTCTACGGAGCAGAGTGGGGTTCAGTCTTCCTCCCGTCTACGGAGCAGAGTGGGGGTTCAGTCTTCCTCCCGTCTACGGAGCAGAGTGGGGTTCAGTCTTCCTCCCGTCTACAGAGCAGAGTGGGGTTCAGTCTTCCTCCCGTCTACAGAGCAGAGTGGGGTTCAGTCTTCCTCCCGTCTACGGAGCAGAGTGGGGTTCAGTCTTCCTCCCGTCTACGGAGCAGAGTGGGGTTCAGTCTTCCTCCCGTCTATGGAGCAGAGTGGGGTTCAGTCTTCCTCCCGTCTACGGAGCAGAGTGGGGTTCAGTCTTCCGTCTACGGAGCAGAGTGGGGTTCAGTCTTCCGTCTACGGAGCAGAGTGGGGTTCAGTCTTCCGTCTACGGAGCAGAGTGGGGTTCAGTCTTCCGTCTACGGAGCAGAGTGGGGTTCAGTCTTCTGTCTACGGAGCAGAGTGGGGTTCAGTCTTCCTCCCGTCTACGGAGCAGAGTGGGGTTCAGTCTTCCTCCCGTCTACGGAGCAGAGTGGGGGTTCAGTCTTCCTCCCGTCTACGGAGCAGAGTGGGGTTCAGTCTTCCTCCCGTCTACGGAGCAGAGTGGGGTTCAGTCTTCCGTCTACGGAGCAGAGTGGGGTTCAGTCTTCCGTCTACGGAGCAGAGTGGGGTTCAGTCTTCCGTCTACGGAGCAGAGTGGGGTTCAGTCTTCTGTCTACGGAGCAGAGTGGGGTTCAGTCTTCCTCCCGTCTACGGAGCAGAGTGGGGTTCAGTCTTCCTCCCGTCTACGGAGCAGAGTGGGGGTTCAGTCTTCCTCCCTTCTACGGAGCAGAGTGGGGGTTCAGTCTTCCTCCCGTCTACGGAGCAGAGTGGGGGTTCAGTCTTCCTCCCGTCTACGGAGCAGAGTGGGGGTTCAGTCTTCCTCCCGTCTACGGAGCAGAGTGGGGGTTCAGTCTTCCTCCCGTCTACGGAGCAGAGTGGGGTTCAGTCTTCCTCCCGTCTACGGAGCAGAGTGGGGGTTCAGTCTTCCTCCCGTCTACGGAGCAGAGTGGGGTTCAGTCTTCCGTCTACGGAGCAGAGTGGGGTTCAGTCTTCCTCCCGTCTACGGAGCAGAGTGGGGGTTCAGTCTTCCTCCCGTCTACGGAGCAGAGTGGGGTTCAGTCTTCCTCCCGTCTACGGAGCAGAGTGGGGGGTTCAGTCTTCCTCCCGTCTACGGAGCAGAGTGGGGTTCAGTCTTCCTCCCGTCTACGGAGCAGAGTGGGGTTCAGTCTTCCTCCCGTCTACGGAGCAGAGTGGGGTTCAGTCTTCCTCCCGTCTACGGAGCAGAGTGGGGGTTTAGTCTTCCTCCCGTCTACGGAGCAGAGTGGGGTTCAGTCTTCCTCCCGTCTACGGAGCAGAGTGGGGGTTCAGTCTTCCTCCCGTCTACGGAGCAGAGTGGGGTTCAGTCTTCCTCCCGTCTACGGAGCAGAGTGGGGTTCAGTCTTCCTCCCGTCTACGGAGCAGAGTGGGGTTCAGTCTTCCTCCCGTCTACGGAGCAGAGTGGGGGTTCAGTCTTCCTCCCGTCTACGGAGCAGAGTGGGGTTCAGTCTTCCTCCCGTCTACGGAGCAGAGTGGGGGTTCAGTCTTCCTCCCGTCTACGGAGCAGAGTGGGGTTCAGTCTTCCTCCCGTCTACGGAGCAGAGTGGGGGTTCAGTCTTCCTCCCGTCTACGGAGCAGAGTGGCGTTCAGTCTTCCGTCTACGGAGCAGAGTGGGGTTCAGTCTTCCGTCTACGGAGCAGAGTGGGGTTCAGTCTTCCTCCCGTCTACGGAGCAGAGTGGAGTTCAGTCTTCCTCCCGTATATGGAGCAGAGTGAGGTTCAGTCTTCCTCCCGTATATGGAGCAGAGTGAGGTTCAGTCTTCCGTCTACGGAGCAGAGTGGGGGTTCAGTCTTCCTCCCGTCTACGGAGCAGAGTGGGGGATCAGTCTTCCTCCCGTCTACGGAGCAGAGTGGGGTTCAGTAGGCCAGTGCGTGTTTCCAACTCCTGGAAAGTCCTTGACAAACCAGGTCCCACTAAAAAGTCATTGTTATTGGTGCAGACAGGAGGTAAGAGAAGTATAAACGACAAAAACTTAATTCTGTCAAAGTCATTGAAAGATAATCTTTTTAAATGTAGCAGGGAAATTTTTCCTATACAACCCACATTTCAGTTGATTTCCAACTCCGGTAGTAAATTCTAAAGAAATGGCTTATCGTTAGCCTTTTCCTCCATCCCAAACAAACAAGTATTGCCTCATTTTTGCCTACCCTCCATATATTTTCAACAGGTCTAAATTCCTTTAAAACTTTGGCCACTGATTGTGTTCCCATAGAATATCTCCAACTTCTCCAGTTAATGAGAGTCACCTGTAGTATTGAAATGGAGGATGTCAGTTCCTCTTTGGCTGCTGTTATTCCAGATGGGAGATATCTATTTCACTCAGGCATCAGGCATTCACAGCTCAATGAGCCAAACGAAGAGGATCTGGACAGATTACATGGCAAAAGAGATGAGTGTTTCTCAATTTTCTAAAGTAACAGACCAGCTTCATGGAGCTTTTCTCTACTCGTGTGCAGAGGGACCAGCTTTGGAACCCATTTGACACCTAAGGAGACCAAAATATAGGAAACTAGACAGCTTTTCTCTACTCGTGTGTGTGTGTGTAGAGGGACCAGATTCATGGAGCTCCTCTCTACTCGTGTGTGTGTGTGTGTGTGTGTGTGTGTGTGTGTAGAGAGACCAGCTTCATGGAGCTTTTTTCTACTCGTGTGCAGAGGGACCAGCTTTGGAACCCATTTGACACCTAAGGAGACCAAAATATAGGAAACTAGACAGGTGAACTGTTCAATTGTTTTCCAACTCCCATCTGACAAAAGGTCCTTGAAGCTAGCTGCCACTCTGCCCCTCCTGCCATGTAGCAGCTTCATTTCAGCCCTTCGTTAAAAGGGAAGAGTTGGTGCTGTTAGGTAATGAGCAGATCAATTCTCCCTTGTCTGACAGGCGGAACTTTGGGTTCTGTGCCTTCGTACCGAGCCACCACCTCTGAACGATGACAACGTGTGATCAACTGTAGGTCAGAGGTACTCTGAGGACTCCTTTGGAAGTGACAGTCTTAAGTGGTGGGTTTCTTACAGCCCCTGGGGGCCTCTCCACACGCCTTCGGCCTGCTGTTTTCACTGAGGGCCATGGTTAATAATATCCAATGAACTCAACGTTGGGCTAGCCGGTAGTTTTGGTGGCTATTAACCCCTCCTCGAGGGCAAATGATACATTTCTGTTTGGAGGTGTAGTTATTGTTGAGAGGACATATTAGCTAGTGGGCTGGTTGGGAGGGAGGAGGGTACATAGGTCTGGTTTGGGGGCTGGTTGGGAGGGAGGAGGGTACATAGGTCTGGTTAGGGGGCTGGTTGGGAGGGAGGAGGGTACATAGGTCTGGTTAGGGGGCTGGTTGGGAGGGAGGAGGGTACATAGCAGAGGTCGACCGATTATGATTTTTCAACGCCGATACCGATAGAGATTATTGGAGGACCAAAAAAAGCCGATTATTCGGATGATCTGATTTGTTTATTTGTAATAATGACAAATTACAACAATACTGAATGAACACTTATTTTAACTTAATATAATACATCAATAAAATCAATTTAGCATCAAATAAATAATGAAACACGTTCAATTTGGTTTAAATAATGCAAAAACAAAGTGTTGGAGAAGTAAAAGTGCAATATGTGCCATGTAAGAAAGCTAACGTTTAAATTCCTTGCTCAGAAAATGAGAACATATGAAAGCTGGTGGTTCCTTTTAACATGAGTCTTCAATATTCCCAGGGAAGAAGTTTTAGGTTGTAGTTATTATAGGAATTTTCAAACTATTTCTCTCTATACCATTTGTATTTCATATACCTTTGACTATTGGATGTTCTTATAGGCACTTTAGTAAATGCCAGTGTAACAGTATAGCTTCCGTCCCTCTCCTCGCTTCTCCCTGCGCTCGAACCAGGAACACAACAACAACAGCCACCATTGAAGCAGCATTACCCATGCAGAGCAAGGGGAACAACCACTCCAAGTCTCAGAGCGAGTGATGTTTGAAACGCTATTAGTGCGCACCCCGCTAACTAGCTAGCCATTTCACATCGGTTACACCAGCCTAATCTCGAGAGTTGATAGGCTTGAAGTCTTAAACAGCTCAATGCTTGAAGCATTGCGAAGAGCTGCTGGCTAAACGCACGGAAGTGCTGTTTGAATGAATGCTTACGAGCCTGCTGCTGCCTACCACCGCTCAGTCAGACTGCTCTATCAAATCATAGACTTAATTATAACATAATAACACACAGAAATACGAGCCTTAGGTCATTAATATGGTCGAATCCAGAAACTATCATCTCGAAAACAAGAAGTTTATTATTTCAGTGAAATACGGAACTGTTCGGTATTTTATCTAACGGGTGGCATCCATAAGTCTAAATATTCCTGTTACATTGCACAACCTTCAATGTTATGTCATAATTACGTAAAATCATGGCAAATTAGTTCGCAACGAGCCAGGCGGCCCAAACTGCTGCATATACACTGACTCTGCATGCAATGAACGCAAGAGAAGTGACACAATTTCACCTAGTTAATATTGCCTGCTAAACTGGATTTCTTTTAGCTAAATATGCAGGTTTAAAAATATATACTTCTGTGTATTGATTTTAAGAAAGGCATTGGTGTTTATGGTTAGGTACACATTGGAGCAAGACAGTCCTTTTTCACGAATACGCATCGCATCGATTATATGCAACGCAGGACACGCTAGATAAACTAGTAATATCATCAACCATGTGTAGTTAACTAGTGATTATGATTGATTGATTGTTAGCAACTTACCTTGGCTTACTGCATTAGCGTAACAGGCAGGCTCCTCGTGGAGTGTAATGTAATCAGGTGTTTAGAGCGTTGGACTAGTTAACTGTAAGGTTGCAAGATTGAATCCCCGAGCTGAAAAGGTAATAATCTGTCATTCTGCCCCTGAATGTGTTCTTAATTGACTTGCCTAGTTAAATAAAGGTGTAAAAAATATATATATATTTTTTAAATCAGCCAAATATGTGTCCAAAAATACAGATATCCGATTGTTCTGAAAACTTGAAATCTGCCCTAATTAATCAGCCATTCTGATTAATCGGTCGACCTCTAGTACATAGGTCTGGTTAGGGGGCTGGTGGGGAGGGAGGAGGGTACATTGGTCTGGTTAGGGGGCTGGTGGGGAGGGAGGAGAGTACATAGGTCTGGTTTGGGGGCTGGTTGGGAGGGAGGAGTGTACATGGGGAAAAGAAAGACCATCGTGCGTGCCACAGGTACACATCAATAGAGTCAGACACACTGTCGGGATGAGGCTAGCCTAAATATAGCTTTGTGGCAAGAGACTACCCAGGTGCTCCCTAACAATATAAAAAGGGCCACATTTTGTGGAGAAATTAGTCAAAGTGAATAAGAGTCTTATGTAAGAATGTAAAAAGGGCATTGATGGTCAACAAGGCTGATTACATACAATATACGTCTTCAAATCTTGATAGGTTTCTTTTCTAGAGAATATCAATAGTCCCCCCTAGCAACCATTATCCTGTCACCACCACAAAACTGTATAAAAACTGGGGGGGGGTGGGGGTATTTATTTCTGAGCAATTGAACAGCGTGTTCGATTATTTCCTGAGATAGCCTCATTTGCATTTTCAAGGCTTAATGATCTCTTGCTCTCTCTCTCTCACGTTCTCCTTTTAATCTCTACAATAATTTTTCTCCACTGACAAAAGAACCAGGGGATAAAAATAAAAAATAAAAACTGTCCATCTTTTCTATGATTCAGTATTACTGGAAAAGAGTATAATAACAGCTGTAGTCGAGAGAAAGACTTCATTTACTTCCATTGCTCTTGGGGATTTACTCACTAGTAAACAGTTATAGGAAGACCTTCCTCCAGGAAATGCAAAGAACGGGTTTAAAAACACTGGGTGGGGGTGGGGGTGTGCGGGTAAAAAGAAGCCCATCACTCTTTGCTCTACCTGTCTACACATTAATCTTAAAAACGCAGTTTAATTCGATCTGTGTCCTCCTCCCTGACGCGGCCCGCCACGAGATTCGATTACGGTGACTATACTTTTTAACTGCTGTCAAGAGTCGGGCGGGCGAGGTCTGTGTAAACATCTGCCCGAGCACATGGACGCCTCTCATTACCCGGGCATTAAATCAAACCGCCGCAATGAATCTTTATCTGCGACCGACGCCGCCACCCCCCCCCCCCCCCCCGGCTTCGTACACGTAGACCCAAATGAACGCAAGCCGTATTAAAAAGCACTCATCTTCCCGCTCTAAAAAAAAAGGGCAACTGTAAACGTGACGTCTTCGCGACCGGTGTAAAACCAGCTGTTACTGGTGACGGGAGACACGTGTCTTTGAGCAAACTTGGCTAATCTGCAACCAGATGTCACGGAGAGACGTGACAAAGTGACACACCCCGTCTACCTCCTTGCCGAACGAAAATATAACGTAATCAATGAAAGAAAAAAGAAAAAAAATAAAGAAGTGAGGTGGATTTCTGAATCATATTTCACTGATGAAATGTTAACACAGCTCATGTGTTTTTTAAGCCCATAAGCCGATGTAGAAAACTGGAGACGAGATGGGAGTGGTGGATTATAAAAGGTAATCTGTAATGTAAATATTATTTCTAGTATTGGGGTGTATTGCAGAGGCAAAGGCAGGCTCGTCCCCTGGTTCCTTCGGCAGAGGCCGTCTTTGGCATGAATCAAAGGCTATTTGTTTAATCTGAGCCACCAGGTTTGTCTGCGAGCTGCCAAGGCACTTTGCCGCGACCTTTGCTCTTTTCCACAAATCCCTGTAAAAGGCCCGAGCAATTCACCCTGACATTTATTCGACACACAATTCTCCCAGTCTGCTCTTTTCTCTGGATCATGCGAGTCTAAGAGCAAAATGACAGAAATAAGGTCACCGAGCCTTCAGAGACTTTCGCCTGTGCCATTAGCGATGAGAAGCTGCTCCAAAATTGCAATATACATTCGGAGATTGTTTCCAAGTTTTGGAATTACTGCCTAAGTGCTTGTAAATGACATTGCCATAGCAGGGAAAAGGTCTGACGCATCTGGGGAGGAATCAGAAAAAGAAGCAAAATATCTTTAGTTTAGAGAGCAAGAGCGAACGTTTGCTAGTTTATTTTTATGTATTGCACGTGAAACATGGCACCGATTGGCATCAAACATGATTTGTCTTTCTTTGCAGCACAAAAAAAAACGAAATACCGTTTCAAGCTTTCGAGATACATTAAGTAATTCAGCGTAGTTTTATACCAGAATCAGATATATATTACCAGACATCTGGGAGCACCTACCTTGCCGTCAAATTTGGAGTATTCGTTGAAAGGGTTGTTGAGCTGCTGGGGGCATTGCTCGAGCCGGAGAGAGAGGGTCGACTTGGTACCAGTGCTCCTGGGTCTATCTTTAAAGTCCCTCTTCTCAAACAGGGAACCCAGGTCCTCCGCTGTGACAGAAGCGATGGAGACAAGAAAATGAAGCGGAGACATTGGCGGAAACCAAGAGTGATTGAACAACTTACTTATATTCTCCGATGTTATTGATTGTGCCAAGATTCCAAGTCAAACAGGACTTTAGCATTAGGCCTAGATATTGTACAGTATTACATTTCATTATATACAGTCGGCTAGGTTTGACAGTTTCTATAACATGCTATCGGATGTTGTAACATCACGTGGAGATTGATCAATGCAAAATAACAATTTCCTGGTTCCATGAAAATTCCCTATGCAGCACTGTAGTTGTCCGAGACCAGTGTAAAGAAAGAGACAATGGAAGCAATTTGCTTCATTGAAACTCCTATCAGCAAATATTTCTGGAGAGGAGAAATGTAGCGTACCTGATTGCGAGGACGACCTCTCCTTCCATTGAATGTTTTTGCATTTGATCTGGTTCTGTCGCTCCTTCCTTAACCGTTCAAGTCTTTGAGCTTTAAAAGAAGTAAATAAAACAGTGCTTACAAGTAATGAAACAAAGATTTTTAAAAAGCCAGATCAACAAAGTCATTCTTGTCTTTTTTATTTTTTTTTTTTTTTTTTACCTTTGTCCGGGTCAGTTTTGACCTTTGTCATTGGTCAGGGTCAGTTTTGACCATTGTCATTGGTCAGGGTCAGTTTTGACCATTGTCATTGGTCAGGGTCATTTTTTTTTTTTTAACCTTTGTCATTGGTCAGGGTCAGTTTTGACCATTGTCATTGGTCAGGATCATTTTTGACCATTGTCATTGGTCAGGGTCATTTTTGACCATTGTCATTGGTCAGGGCTATGCAGCCACACACTTCCAAAAGGAGAATGACAACAGAAACTGAAGTTTATTTAAAGTACATTTGACACAGCGGAACACTCTCCCGGTGGACACTGATGGTAAACAACATCTTGTGGAGGTGTGAGATATGCTAAGAGGAACACTGGAGGGGGACTAGAAACACTCGCTGGGCCGTGTCAAACCTGTCCGCCCAACACAGATGACCACCCCCACCCTACCCAATGGTTTTTCCTGCAGCGATGGCAGTTACCTGGACGGGGGTCTTCCTGGGACATACAGCTACATTATAGAATTGACACTTTATAAAATAGATCTATACAGCTACATTATAGAATTTACATTTTATAAAATAGATCTATACAGATCTATACAGCTACATTATAGAATGTACACTTTATAAAATAGATCTATACAGCTACATTATAGAATTTACATTTTATAAAATAGATCTATACAGATCTATACAGCTACATTATAGAATTTAAATTAAATTAAATAGATCAATACATCTACATTATGGAATTAAAATTGTATATAAAATAGATCTATACAGCTACATTATAGAAATAAAACAACTCCACACTTCAGGCACTCGAGTCAAACAGTCACACTTACATGTTTCTAGAAAGAAAAACATTTTATACCAGGTTTTATACAGACTTGTGTCCCCCCCTCCCCTTTATTTTGATTCTTACCAGCCACCCCTGGTTTCTCGCGCCTTTCTTGTTGACGTCCTGGTGAGACAGTCAGCCACTTCAGGTGAAGTCTCGGCAGAAGAACACTCAGTCCCCAAAACACCACTGCTTCCCCAAACACAACAAGAGCCAAGGGAGCCAAAAGGAGATCGTCTACTAGCCAGACTTCAGATGGCCTTTGGACTCCCTCTGATTCTGGCAGTAACCCCAAGCACCTCACAATAGATCAAATTGTGCTCCAGGCATTTGAGCTCTCATTGGTTCCCAGTTAATTCCATACAAAGCCACCTTGCACACCTCTGCCAATTGAAGAGGATTCATAGCACACAAGCATCCTCCTGACTCAAGTGAACCCACATCATGGAAATCGTGGAGGTTTATGGCTAGCCTATAGTGCATAGTGTGAACGAGTAACACAAAATTCGCTTAGCGAGCTACAGAACCTTGAGGGGCACATTTGACACAGTACCACTGTAGAAACAAAAGAGGCCATCAATTTGGTGGGCTGACTAGATCCTCCGTTCAATAAAAATTGGTTACTGTAGCCCATCCCTGTAAGGTTGAATACATAATATCATGGGCTTGAATCTCACGCCATCAATTGTGTGATCATAAAACGTACCTTCGTTGAATAACAGAGGATTCTCCATGGCTCCTCAATAACATGTTATCCATGGCTCCTCAATAACATGTTATCCATGGCTCCTCAATAACGTGTTATCCATGGCTCCTCAATAACATGTTATCCATGGCTCCTCAATAACATGTTATCCATGGCTCCTCAATAACATGTTATCCATGGCTCCTCAATAACATGTTATCCATGGCTCCTCAATAACATGTTATCCATGGCTCCTCAATAACATGTTATCCATGGCTCCTCAACAACATGTTATCCATGGCTCCTCAATAACATGTTATCCATGGCTCCTCAATAACATGTTATCCATGGCTCCTCAATAACATGTTATCCATGGCTCCTCAATAACATGTTATCCATGGCTCCTCAATAACGTGTTATCCATGGCTCCTCAACAACATGTTATCCATGGCTCCTCAATAACATGTTATCCATGGCTCCTCAATAACGTGTTATCCATGGCTCCTCAATAACATGTTATCCATGGCTCCTCAATAACATGTTATCCATGGCTCCTCAATAACATGTTATCCATGGCTCCTCAATAACATGTTATCCATGGCTCCTCAATAACATGTTATCCATGGCTCCTCAATAACATGTTATCCATGGCTCCTCAATAACATGTTACCCTTCATTGATAAGCACTTCAAGGTCCTCAATAGCTGACGTCCATGAGTGAAAGGGTTAACGACAAAAAGGCAGGTCCTTTTTCATTTGGGCAACAGAGCGAACAAAAAGGCATAATTCCCATTTACATACAAATCAAGCCCCGGCGGCCCCCTGATTGCCATGGCTTCTGCCCACAACTGCTGCGCCAACCGTCCATAAAATCAAGAGGAAGAAGAAAGAAAAAAGAAAAACAACGACATGAAGAAAAACGTTGTGGACCATGAAGGCGTGCCTCGGGAGCCGTGAACCCAAAGTTGAATTTGTCCAAGAAAACATATTATATTGTCCGTTTGATTTTTGAGACACAACCAATCAGCATTCACTGTACCAAGTACAGCGTGGTTTAATTTCTTGGATAATAAGTTCTGAGACCTGAACTTGAAACCTACCAAGAGGAAGGCCACAGGTCCAATACACTCCTTACTTCACAACGGCAGGTAGCCTAGTGGTTAGAGCGTTGGACTAGTAACTGAAAGGTTGCTAGATTGAATCCCAGAGTTGACAAGGTACAAATCTGTCGTTCTGCCCCTGAACAAGGCAGTTAACTCACTGTTCCTAGGCCGTCATTGTAAATAAGAATTTGTTCTTAACTGGCTTGCCGAGTTAAATAAAAGGTTAAATAAAAATCAATTTAAAAAAAACACAATCTACCCTCATCCTGACCCAAACAATTAAAACATTGGTGTGAAATCATTCACAAAATAAGAATCCTTCTCAGTATAGTGGTGCCTTGTTGACTGTACTACAAAGTGGCACTGCAAACCAAACACAACGTATCGCTTCAAGCACTGGGCGAGGCGAAGCACAAATATATTGGCAGGGGCACCGTTGCACTTTTCTTAAATAATTCCCTATTTCTTGTGGGCTCCCGAGTGGCGCAGCGGTCTAAGGAACTGCATCTCAGTGCTAGAGGCGTCACTACAGACCCTGGTTCGATTCCAGGCTGTATCACAACTGGCCCGGCGTCGTCCAGGTTAGTGTTTGGCCAGTGCATTGCCAAACTAAATAAGAATGTGTTCTTAACTGACTTGCCTAGTTAAATAAAGGTTAAATAAAAATAAATAAATACAATTCTCCTCAAATGAGTTGAAATTTTTAAAAACTTTTGGTTTGTCAAAACTACAGAAATGTTTTTTTTTCGGGGTCACTTAAGATTACAATTAGAATTAAGAAAATAAAAACCAATGGTATTGACAAAATGGTTGGCAACCAATAGCTAATAGTTGGTTCAACAGCCTTTGCTGAAGACCACTGCAGACAAATGCTTCTTGTAGCCATCAATGTGAAGCTTTCTGCTGGCAATTTGGCCCACTCTTTAGTGGCAAACTGCTATCAATTTGTCAATGTTTGAGTGGTGCCTTCTGACAACTGTTGTTTTCAACTCTGAACTCATCGCTGGCCACTCCAGAACAGGCTAGTGTTATTTCTTGAACCATTCATGGGTGCTTTTTTTTAATGTTTGTTTGAGTTGTTGTCCTGCTGGAAGGCCCAAAAACCTAGACCCAGTTTTAGGACACTGGGTTGAAAATTGCACCCCCAAAAATCCTTTGATAATTTCCTAATGTCTTGTACACATTCAAGGCACCCAGTACCAGAGGCAGCAAAGCAACCCCACAGTATTACCAAACCCCCCCCCCCCCCATGTATGATTGTAGGGAGGGTGTTCTTTTCAATGAATGCTTCATTTGGTCGTTGGTAAACACTGCTGAAAGAGAAAATAACCCCCCCCACCACCCCCATTGAACTTTACGAAAACCCATCGAAACAAGCCTAAATGGGGAACTATTCTGTGGACCAATGAAACAAAATAAGAGCTCTTTGGGAAAATAGAAAAATCAATGCTAAGTTTACCAATGACCAAATGAAGCATTCCAAGTAAACGCGTAAAAAAAATTATGTAAATGTAAACGTCCACCAATCACAAGCCCAGGGACATTAAATGAGCAGCGTGTACCAAGCAGCCTCTGTCAAACACCACGTTCACAGCCACTAGGCCCAACTGTTCTGAGTTCTGCTCGGTGCACCCAACCACAATAATTCCTCTGGGGTAACATGGTCAATAAAACCCCGAGCCTGGGTTCAAATAGTATTTGTTTCATGTCAAATACTTTAGCGGCGCTCGATTGAGCTTGCCTGACGCAAGGGAACAAATGGAATAGTTCCAAAAGTGTAAACAACCACCCACCTAGCGCTCCAAGCAGGCTTGCTCAAACGCTCAAAGTAGTTGTAAGAAAACAAAATACTTTTGAAACCCACATCTGATTAACACCAGGCTTTTGTCAGAGAAACTTTTATTTAGTCTAATCGTATAATTATATTTCCCTGGTGGTGTATACAAGATTGTTCATGGGGTAATACATGTGATTTTCAAAGACAGACTTTACAGCTGTGGTCAATTCTATTCCAATTAATTCAGGAAGAGAATGACATATTGACCACCATTTTCTGTGTGGACTTCTGCAATTCATTCACAGGGCTAATTAGGAAGTGACCCCCAACCTGTTGTTTACTAAACATACTGCATTAACCTGTCGTATCGCTGCCTTCTATAACAAAAATCATCACACCACCGGCCAACTAGCCTCTGTGAGTAAACCTCAGATCTGGATTCCGCACGGCAGGCCCCAAAAAAACGGCTCGCTCGTCCACTAACTGGTTCTCCCGCCACAGTCAGAGCCCCCTATTGTTTACCTGTGTTGGAGCGCCGTCGGATGCCAAAGTCCCAGCTGGAGGTGATGTCCAATGACTGGGAGAGGTCGCAGCCCGGGTTCTCCCCTCCGCTGCCCCCTTCGCCTAGGGAGCCCGAACCCAGTGAACCCCCGCTGCTGCCGGGCACCGAGGCCAGCTGCCACTTCTCCAGGTCCACATCGTGGTCGATTAGCACCATCTCACACATGCCCGTGTCATCGCTGGTCACATGGGACTGCCGGATGTGGGCCAAGATAATGGCTGGGTTGTCCAAGAAAGCCATTGTTTGTTTCACTGCTTTGTTTCCCCCTTCGATCCTGTCTGTCTGTCTGTCTGTCTGACTGTCTGACTGTCTGACTGACTGTCTGTCTGTCTGTCTGACTGACTGACTGTCTGTCTGTCTGACTGACTGTCTGTCTGTCTGTCTGTCTGTCTGTCTGTCTGTCTGTCTGTCTGTCTGTCTGTCTGTCTGTCTGTCGCTCGACCTCTCTCTCGCTCGCTCGCTCTCTCTCTCTCTCTCGCTCTCTCTCTCTCTCTCACTCTCTCGCTCTAACTCTCTCGCTCTCACTCTCACTCTCACTCTCACTCTCACTCTCTCGCGCTCTCTCGCTCTCACTCTCTCGCGCTCTCTCTCTCTCACTCTCACGCGCTCTCTCTCTCTCGCTCGCTCTCTCTCTCTTTCTCTCTCTCAGAGTGCTTGATCACTTTAGGAGCCGGGCAACAGAGACGTCTTCTTTTTCCTTCTCCTCTTCGGGGTTATTTTCTCCTCTCCATGGGACATGTGTGCCGGCCTGTTGGGGCAGAGATTAGGAGAGATTAGTGTCTGCCCACAATATGCAATACAAGGAAGGGAAATGATGTATTCAATTCATTAGCCACGCTCTCCATATTTCTTCTGAGGCTAACTAAACACCTGTTTAAGAGCGAAGCATTTTCACCAGTTGCTTTCTTAGAGCAGGGGTTGAGCAATTGGTGGACAGACACACCTTTTGTAGGCCTGTGGATCAATACTTTGTTTTCTAAGAACTGTCTGTTGAAAATTAGAACACTAGAATACACAAGGTGCAATTTGGAAATGTGGTTCTTCATCGGCAGTTCTAATGTTACGACGGTCACTGACAGTCATTCAATTAGCCCATTTCAGCAAAACAGTTTTAGATTGGTAAGTTAGTCTCGTGACCAGCTACATTACATGATCAAAAGTATGTGGACACCTGCTTGTGGGCATTAATATGGAGTTGGTACCATTCCTTTGCTGCTATAAAAGCCTCCATTCTTCCGGGAACATTGCTGCGGGGACTTGCTTCCATGCAGCCACAGGAGCATTGGTGAGTTTGGACACTTATGTGGTGCGATTAGGCCTGGCTCGCAGTCAGCGTTCCAATTCATGGGGTTGAGGTCAGGGCTCTGTGCAGGCCAGTCAAGTTATTCCATACTGATCTCGACAAACCATTTCTGTATGGACCTCGCTTTGTACACGGGGGCATTGTCATGCTGAAACAGGAAAGGGTCTTCCCCAAACTGTTGCCACAAAGTTGGAAGCACAGAATCGTCTAGAATGTCATTGTATGATGTAGCGTTAAGATTCCCCTTCACTGGAAATAGGGGGCCCGAACCATGAAAAACAGCTCCAGACCATTATTCCTCCTCCACCAAACTTTACTGTTGGCACTATGCATTGGGACAGGTAGCGTTTTTCCTGGCATCCGCCAAACCCAGATTCGTCCGTCAGATTGCCAGATGGTGAAGAGTGAATCATCACTCCAGAGAATGTGTTTCCATTGCTCCAGAGTCCAATGGCGGCGAACTTTACACCACTCCAGCCAAAGTACAGTATAGCGCATGGTGATCTTAGGCTTGTGTGCGGCTGCTCGGCCATGGAAACCCATTTCATGAAGCTCCTGACAAACAGTTCTTGTGCTGAAGTTGCTTCCAGAGGCCGTTTGGAACTCGGTAGTGAGTGTTGCAAACGAGGACACAGATTTGTTCGAGCTACGCACTTCAGAGATCCCGTTCCGTGAGCTTGTGTGGCCTACCACTTCACGGCTGCATCGTTGTTGCTCCAAAATGTATCCACTTCACAATAACAGCACTTATTACAGTTGACCGGGGTCAGCTCTAACAGGGCAGAAATTTTACAAACTGACTTGTGCCACATTGAAAATCAAGCTCTTCAGTAATGGCCATTCTACCGCCAATGTTTGTCTATGGAGATTGCATGGCTGTGTGCTTGATTTTAAACTCCTGTCAGCAACGGGTGTCGCATACTTTTCAATATATAGAAAAGTATCTGAACTTGGATTAAGCATGGTCGAATTTACGACCGGGGGGGGTGGGCCCCATTGATAATCAGATATCATAGGAGAAACAGCCATTTTCTCTCTCCACCCTACAACAAAAATTAAATTGCATGAAATGAGTTGTAAAAGTTGCAAAAATCTTCTCTCCACCTCATGGAAAAATGTGTAGAATTGCAGGAAATTAACTTTAAAAAACGTTCAAATATTTGTTGTTGTTGTTGTCCTCACTGTCAAGAGGGGAGCCGCTAAAATGTTTTGCTCCAAGATGAGTTGAGATGTTTTGTGGCCCCTCCCACGGCCATCAAAGTTGAGATGTTTTGTGGCCCCTCCCACGGCCATCAAAGTTGAGATGTTTTGTGGCCCCTCCCACGGCCATCAAAGTTGAGATGTTTTGTGGCCCCTCCCACAGCCATCAAAGTTGAGATGTTTTGTGGCCCCTCCCACGGCCATCAAAGTTGAGATGTTTTGTGGCCCCTCCCACGGCCATCAAAGTTGCCCATCCCTGTTCTAGAGGAAATTAGAAAAAAGGTGGGAACCAAATGTAAAAAAAAAAAAAATTTAAAAAGACATTAGGTAAAGAGAGTGAATGTTTGTTTTTGATTCCCTTCTGAATCTGAACAACGGGAAAAACTTTCACTTGGCCTAAAAATCTGGTGAAAAGACATGAGCACTAACAAAAAGGATGGTTGATGGAGCCTAAGTCTAGAGCCTAACACCAAGTAAAACCAATCTGTCCGTGGTTACATAACTCTGATCGGCAGTTTCATCTCAAACGGCCTCAGATCAAGCAGAAGACACCCCAAATAGAACAAAAGGAGCGAAGGGCACGGAGAGACAGAGTTCTAGGCACAGCGACTGAGTCTAGGTGGAATACAACAAGAATTCTTTCAACAACCAATCCAAAAACCTGCAATATGTTAGCTTCCAGTAGGAAAACACAACTGTTAATCTAGCCTACTACTCCAGCACCATCTCACTTAGACTGGCACGTAAGCATTACATTACTATAGAGCATTGCTAATTGGCTAATTAAAAAAAGGTAATTATATAATGATGGCTTTGCTGAGGGCCGCCTAGGTGAAATATGACAACACCTCTCCCGCTTTCTGTGGAACCTGTACGTCAGTCAGGCTGTCACTGCAAAAACACTTTAGCAGTCGTAAGTAGGCGATGAAGTGGTGTCAATTGCAAACTCAAGTCTTATCAGAAAGATCGCCCGGCCTTAGAAGTCCTATCATGATGTGGAAAGGGACGAGGAGAACACAGAATAGCCTATGTCAGGGGTCTCCAACCCTGTTCCTGTAGTACTGCCCTCCTGTAGGTTTTAACTCCAACTCCAGTTGTAACTAACCTGGTTCAGCTTATCAACCAGCTAATTATTAGAATCAGGTGTTCTAGACTGGGGTTGGAGTGAAAACCTACAGGACAGTAGCTCTCCAGGAACAGGGTTGGAGAGCCCTGGCCTATGTCATCTGTAAACCATGAAGGAGGCGAAAAATATGTTCACTCCGCCTAATCAATACCTTGGCTAGAATACGTTCACTCCGCCTAATCAATACCTAGGCTAGAATACGTTCACTCCATCTGATCAATAGCTAGGCTAGAATACATTCACTCCATCTGATCAATACCTTGGCTAGAATACGTTCACTCCATCTGATCAATACCTAGGCTAGAATACGTTCACTCCATCTGATCAATACCTTGGCTAGAATACGTTAACTCCATCTGATCAATACCTTGGCTAGAATACGTTCACTCCATCTGATCAATACCTAGGCTAGAATACGTTCACTCCATCTGATCAATACCTTGGCTAGAATACGTTCACTCCATCTGATCAATACCTTGGCTAGAATACGTTCACTCCATCTGATCAATACCCAGGCTAGAATACGTTCACTCCTTCTGATCAATACCTAGGCTTGAATATGTTCTCCTTGTCTGATCAATAGATGGTAATAGGGCTGCAGGATATGGGCAAAAACTCTAATTATGATTTTTTTTAAATCTAAATATTGCGATTTCAATTGCTTTTTTAGATCAAAACACTTGGGTTGCCAGGATCGTGAGTTGGATTCCCGAGACAAACCCATATGTAAAAACAAATGCACACATAAGTTGCTTTGGATAAAAGCGTCTGCTAAATGGCATATATATAATTATATGATTGGTGTTGTTTGGCATTCCAACGAATAAAAAGCCTAGGTATAAGAGTTGTTGTGACAGGGTACTAGGAACCAAAGTGTTGGTCAGTGTTTCCCAGGGGACCCTAATTACATTTGAATTAATGTTACATTCAGACAAAGGTTTTAGAATATGCTTCCACTCTGATTCAGAACGTTGTTGCACAAACAACATGCTGACACCACTAGAGTTAACATTTGCTAGCCAGATTTCCCTTCCTAGCTCCATAATATTTGCAAGTTTTGTGCATTTATTTAGCCAGTTAGCTAGTTAGAGATAAGCATGAGATTTTTTTTTTAAGCACATGTGGATCTTGCTAAGACTAACTAGCGTTTTGCAGAGATAAATTTACACAAACCAATAGTATAATACAGAAAACGTTGATTTATACGAAGAAGCAAAGTTGAAAACAGCTTTGTTTTTGTTTTTTGACTGCATGCAATGGCTAACAGAAGCGTGAAGACTCAAATTGAGAGACTGAATGCAACAGTCAAGCCAACTGTGCCTGCTTGAGTGACAAGAGACAGGGTTTGGTGTGTGGGAAAGCAGTGAGGAGACGAAAAACAGAATAAACTATAAAAACGGAGTGTGTGGCGTTCCCCTCAAAAAAAAATCACAGCATCTTGCAATATGGATGTTGCAGTGCAATATCACAATTTCGATAAAAATGTGATTAATTGTGCAGCCCTTGGTGGTAATAGTGTAGCTAAGTCAGGGAAAGGGGGATACCTAGTGAGTTGTAAAACAATGCATTCACCTGAAATGTGTCTTCCGCATTTAACCCAACCCCTCTGAATAAGCGAGGTGCATTAGCCAACGGTGACAGCTAGTCTTCCTGGGGTACGAGACATTACAGACAAAAATATTTTCCAATTCATATACATTTAAAAACATTAACATATCAATTAGACTTATATATATACACAGTATATACAGTGGGGCAAAAAAGTATTTAGTCAGCCACCAATGGTGCAAGTTCTCCCACTTAAAAAGAAAAATACCATAATTTGCAAATAACTTCATTAAAAATCCTACAATGTGATTTTCTGGATTTTATTTTCTCATTTTGTCTGTCATAGTTGAAGTGTACCTATGATGGCCTCTCTCATCTTTTTAAGTAGGAGAACTTGCACAATTAATTGGTGGCTGACTAAATACTTTTTTGCCCCACTGTATATAAAGAAATCACAACAACTAAACACAGATTTTTTATACATTTTTAATTCTGATAAAAAATAAAGAAATACTAAAGAATAATGTGTGTGTAGTGTGTGTGTGTGTATCTATCAGTTACATATCAGTACATACTAGGGTTGAGCTGTATTCATATCGTCATATAATCCTTCTCTCATCCTGGAATTTACACTATTACTTGGTTAGTACACAAGGGTGCGCCAAAAAAAAGCAAAGAAAGCCCATTGGGCATCTATTACCAGAATTATAACAAAATGAGCACAAGTAATAGCGAGGCTGCAAGCCAAATATGATAATGAGCACAAATGAAAATAAACTAATTGCAAAGACAGGCGATCCAGATCATAAAGTGAAACATGTATAGGTAGGAGCTCCCGAATGTCATTTTTGTTGTTTTTGGACATGTAAATGTGAACGAGAGACATTGTGCAAATGAAAAAAAGTTGGCGCGTGCTTGTCTGAAGGAAGAACAGTACTGGCTCTGGAGTACCATGTGTACACGCTGTGTCTATGTGGAGTCTGGAGTCGCTAGGGCAACGGATCTACCTGCTCTGCTTGGCGAAGAGGGGGGTGGAGCAGACTTGTCAAGAACATTAAGGAGAAAAAAATGCAAGGAAATCAAGCAGTGGCAGCTGTACAGATATTTCATCCAAAGGGCTTTGATTTCTTAAACACAACAGGAAGCTGACAATATGATGCCCTGTCACCTTATTAATTCAGACAGCTTGCTTAGATAACTAGTAAGTTAAAAACTTAGTAGAAGTGCTGCAGAGATGGTTGTCCTTCTGGATGGTTCTCCCATCTCCACAGAGGAACTCTGGAGCTCTGTCAGAGTGACCATCAGCTTCTTGGTCACCTCGCTGACGAAGTCCCTTCTCCCCTGCTTGCCCAGGCGGCCAGCTCTAGGAAGAGTCTTGATGGTTCCAAACTTCTTCCATTTAAGAATGATGGAGGACACTGTGTTCTTGGGGACTTTCAATGCTGCAGACATTTTTTGGTACACTTCCCCAGATCTGTGCCTCGAGACAATCCTGTCTCAGAACTATATGGACAATTCCTTAATCCTCATGGCTTTGTTTTTGCTCTGACATGCCCTGTCAACTCTGGGACCTTATATAGACAGGTGGGTGCCTTTCCAAATCATGTCCAATCAATTACATTTACCACAGGTGGACTCCAATCAAGCTGTAGAAAGATCTCAAGGATGATCAATGGAAACAGGATGAACCTGAGCTCAATTTCGAATCCCATAGCAAAGGGTAAATAAGGTATTTATGTTTTTAATACATTTTCAAAAAAATTCTAAAAACCTGCTTTCACTTTGTCATTATGGGTTATTGTGTGTGGATTGATGAGGGGAGAAAAAATGTAATCAATTTTAGAATAAGGCTGTAACGTAACAAAATGTGGAAAAAGGGAAGGGGTCTGAATACTTTCCGAATGCATTGTAACTACAAAAATTGTGGATAACTATTGCTAACCCCCCCCCCCCAATACAACTTCAACAACCAATCAAAAACGTGTTCTATTGAAGCGCTCCAGGTTGTAGGTACGTGAGGAATAGCCACTCGAAGGGCAGAGGAGAAGCAGAGCCCACAGTGAGCTTTCCTTCGTAACTGGTAATACTTGAGAGACAGATGATCCATGACTGACAGAGTCAGAAGGAGCCCACTAGCAAACCACTTGAGCAACGAGGCAAGCAATGACATGATGTAAAAATGTAAAAGACGCACAGGCTGACGGGCCGCCCCCAGGTGGTAGGTAACAACACATCTGCCACACTGATCCTCAACACTGGGGCCCCTCAGGGGTGCGTGCTCAGTCCCCTCCTGTACTCCCTGTTCACCCACGGCTGCATGAACAGGCACGACTCCAACACCATCATTAAGTTTGCCGACAACACAACAGTGGTAGGCCTGATCACCGACAACGATGACACAGCCTATAGGGAGGAGGTCAGAGACCTGGCCGGGTGGTGCCAGGACAACAACCTCTCCCTGAACGTGATCAAGACAAAGGAGATGATTGTGGACTACAAGAAAAGGATGAAAGAGCGCCATTCTCATTGACGGGGATGTAGTGGAGAAGGTTGAGAGCTTCAAGTTCCTTGGTGTCCACATCACCAACAAACTAAAATGGTCCAAACACACCAATACAGCCATAAAAGAGGGCATGACAAAGCCTTTTCCCCCTCAGGAGACTGAACAGATTTGGCATGGGTCCTGAGATCCTCAAAATGTTATACAGCTGCACCATTGAGAGCATGGTTGCATCACCGCCTGGTATGGCAACTGCTCGGCCTCCGACCGCAAGGCGCTACAGCGGGTAGTGCTTGCTGCCCAGTACATCACTGGGGCCAAGCTTCCTGCCATCCAGGACCTCTATACAAGGCAGTGTCAGATGAAGGCCCTAAAAATTGTCCAGACACCCTAGTCATAGGGTCTCTGCTACCGCACGACAAACGGCACGGGAGCGCCAAGTCTATGCCCCCAAAAAGGCTTCTTAAAGCTTCTACCCCCAAGCCATAAGACTCCTGAACAGCGAATCAAATGGCTACCCAGACGATTTGCATTGTCCCACCCCCTCTTTTACACTGCTGCTACTCTTTATTATCTATGCATAGTCACTTTAACTCCACCTACAAGTACAGATTACCTCAATTACCTCAACTAACCTGTGCCCCTGCACATTGACTCTGTACTGGTACCCCCTGTATTTAGCCTATATACTGTTATTTTACTGCTGCTCTTTAATTTTTATTATTTTTATTTTTTTAAACTTTTGTTGGTTAAGGGCTTGTAAGTATGCATTTCACTGTGAGGTCTACTACACCTGTTGTATTCAGCATTTCACTGTAAGGTCTACTACACCTGTTGTATTCAGCATTTCACTGTAAGGTCTACTACACCTGTTGTATTCAGCATTTCACTGTGAGGTCTACTACACCTGTTGTATTCAGCATTTCACTGTGAGGTCTACTACACCTGTTGTATTCGGAGCATGTAACAAATCAAATGTTAATTAATAAGCGCCGTTTGTTGTCGAATTGCTACATTTAAATATGAGTTTCTATCTTATTTTTCATTACATGTACATTGAAGTATTATTTGTAGTTGTCACCATAACAAAACACTTGAATGGTCTGTTTCCCCACATTATTAATAGACCTACAGCATGCAGTAGGATAGTTGATCAATTGATTGACAGGAGCACAGTAAGTAGAACGATAAACTGTCCTCTAGTGTGAATGCTCGCCGACGTTTCATAGTTATGTATAGTTATCGGTATAGTTATGCATAGTTTAATCGGTATAGTTATCGGTATAGTTATCGGTATAGTTTAATCGGTATAGTTATCGTTACAGTTTTTTACAGTACTTTTTTTTGCAGAGGTGAGCAACAGCTAGGCTATGGCATCACTCTAGTCCACCGCATCCTACTTGTGCTTAAATATGCCCCAATACACCCAACAACAACGAAGTCCTCCACTTTTTTTTTGGAGCAGAAGATTAAGATGCTGGTTACAGTAGGCTAAATGGAGAGAGACAGGGTAGGCTCATAGGTAAGTGTCAGTCAGAGGCGGGAGAGGTGCTATTACCTGGAGAGAGAGAGACAGAGAGACAGAGAGAGAGAGATAGAGGAGAGAGGGAGAGAGAGAGAGAGAGAGAGATTACACAGATCCACAAAGAATTCGAAAACAAATCCAATTTTGAAAAACTCCCATATCTACTGGGTGAAATTCCACAGTGTGCCATCACAGCAGCAAGATTTGTGACCTGTTGCCACGAGAAAAGGGCAACCAGTGAAGAACACACACCATTGTAAATACAACCCATATTTATGCTTATTTATTTTATATTGTGTCCTTTAACCCTTTGTACATTGTTAAAACACTGTATATATATATATATAATATGACATTTGTAATGTCTTTACTGTTTTGAAACCTCTATATGTGTAATGTTTACTGTTAATTTGTGTTGTTTTTCACTTTATATATTCACTTTGTATGTTGTCTACCTCACTTGCTTTGGCAAAGTTAACACATGTTTCCCATGCCAATAAAGCCCCTTGAATTGAATTGAATTGAGAGACTTCTACTGTACTACATACACAACACTAGCTATGCCAGATTGATAGCGGCTGCTTACATTGTGATGTTCAACAACAAAAAATGCAACCTTCTTTACAGTCAATAACTGAACTGAAAACCTGTTTCACAGCCTGAGTGTTGACATCCTAAACATGCACCAGAAAAGGAGGTGAAAACGTGTCACTTAGTGTCTTGCATTGCCACAAAGTGTGTACATTTGTTTTGTCTGCTAGCTAGCTGATAACCACCCACAGTTCTGACACCCTAGCTATGGGTCAGTATCGGGGTGGAATCTTTGAGCTGGGAGGTGGGGGGGCTCAATTTACTGTCACCAATGTCAGCTAACATTTTTTTTGATTGGTAAATTTGTTTAGCAACCGGTTGTAGTAATCAAGGTCGAATTATGGACCCGGGTCTCCATGGGTCGAATTACGGACTCGGGTCTCCAAGATAGTAAATCTCACTCAGATATCATTAAAAAAAACGGCAAACATTTCTTTCCACCCAATGGCAAAATTGCAGGAAATGTGTTGTAAAACTGCTAATTTTAATTTCTCCGCCCCATGGGAAAATGAGTAGAATTACATTAAATGAGTTATTCAATTGCTAAATCTTCTGTCCACCCCTGTCAAAATGTGTAGAACTGCAGAAAACTTGCTTTAAAACTGCAACATCTTCTCTATTGCCTATAGCAAAATATAGATAATTGCTGGAAATTAACAAAAAAGGGGCTCCCCTAAAGTGTTCCGCTCTCAAGGTGGTGGTGGAGGGGAGGGGAACAATGGCCCCCCCAAAAGGCTAGGGGGGGGGCATGTGTGTAGGTATGCAGATCAGCAAGCCACTGCGGCCTATCATCAAAGTTGCCCATCCCTGAGTAACACGAACGAAGCAGACAACTCAAGCTTCCTCGCGTGCTTGTAGCTAACTGGCTACAAACCCACTGCACACTAAGCTAGGCAGTAACGTTAGCAAGCTAACAGCAGCAGCAGCAGCATCATCATCATCATCATTTGTGCAAAACACGATAGTCGGCAGAAGATAGTTAGTAAATTCGCTAGAAAATTGGGTATAGTACCTATCTACTGGGTTGTTTGGCTAAACCCCTAAACCAACTCGCGCGCTAACTAGCTAACTACCTGCATATATTTTGGTTACTTTAGCTAGGTAGCCATCTAGATAGAGCTTGTCGAAATAGCCAAAAGATGTAAACGAGCAAGCGTAAACACTTATCTAACTACTGTAGTTCTATAATTCCTAATAAACAGAGGCTAAACTAGCTAGCTAATGTTAATCTTACTCTAGCTAGCTAACGTTAGCAAGGCCCTGGCTTGCGCTAGCTACTATTAGGTATTTGTGCCTTACAAACCTGCTAACCTACCGTTATGCATGCCTTATCCGAGGAAGAGAAAGTTCCGAGATACACTGTACCATCTGTGCATACGTCCAGTTACAGTGTCTCATTTCAATAACGCTAAAATAAAAACTTTAAATCTTAGAAAATCAACAATAAACTCCATGACAATGTATTTCCTCTGTTGACAGTGTTGATGCAGTTCCTACACACCGGAAGTGGAGTGTCAAAGCAAGGTGGGAGGGACCCATCCCCAAACACAACACCCCAGACCAAACTTGACTGACGTTTGGCTAAACCAATCATATTTAAGGAAATAATTAAAGCGCTCACCTATAGCCAATTGCAATGAACAGTCACAGAGAATTGAACAACTTTGTATTTTCTTTACAATTAAGTTTGAAATTCATAGTGTAGATTGCAGAAAATTGTCTTTAATATTTATATAGTGTGTGTGTGTGATATACTAGTGTGCAAACGTATCACCACACACATTTGTTAAGATGATGAGAGAAATAGGCATATGTGTGAATGCAAGCTTGTCTGTCCATAGCATTATGCATTACGTGCTTGTGAGAATGTTTTGCATGTGTGTAGATAGGCTAACCATCTTTGGTGTGAGTGTTCATGCATTTGTGTTTATGTTTATGCATGTGTGCAATGGTGTCTGTGTTTGTGCCTTGCATGCATACAATACATCATTTGCATAGGGTGTTCAATCCACAACAACAAGGAATAACTTATATATTGCATATGACACGAAAAAAAATGTAATGTGGTAACTAACCATCCACTCACAGCCCTCTGACTGGGGCTCCGTTTACTCTGTAGGCTACCTGGGAACTCGTACAGGCTCTGTGGATATAGAGTGGGGTTTGACAGGAGCATATTTCAGTGATGAATGCCGCATCCATAACAGGAGCTCCTCTCTCCCTCAACTCCTGGGAGTGGTACGCTGCTACTTCAAGGTCAAGTGAAAAGACAGTGTCATCGTGTAGCACAAGGGAGGAAAAGTCAGAAAAGCATTCCACCCCGCACCTCTGCAACAGTTTCAGAGGGATTGCGAGAGTATCAACAAAGAGTGTCTGTCCTTACTTGGGAATAGGCCTCTCGCTTGAAACCGTGGCAACATTAAAGTGGAAATATTTACAAAATGTTAAAATGATTTAATGTTGGAATGTTGAATCAGGCACAGGGCTAAAAGCTCTCAGTTGTATGTTTTCCCTTCTGTGTTATGACACGATAGACATACTGTATAGAAAGAAAATATGATTTTAATACTGTATTAGCCAGACTTAGTCAAACGGACTGGATAATTACAGTACCTTTCCCATTGTAAAGGATATGGTCACAATGAACATGGTCCTGAAATCTGGATTTACAACCAAATTGTATGGGAGCGAAATATAACTAAGCAATAAGGCACAATATACCACAACAAATAGCTGTTCATAGGTACGACGCAACACGGAGTGCCTGGACACAGCCCTTAGCCGTGGTATATTGGCCACATATCACAAACCCCAGAGGTGCCTTATTGCTGTTATAAACAGTTTACCAACATAATTAGAGCAGTAAAAAAATACATGTTTTGTCATACCCGTGGTATACGTTCTGATATACCACGCCTGTCAGCCAATCAACATTCAGGGCTCGAACCCTCCAGTTTATAATAGTGGTTGGGATATGGCAAAACCAAATATAATTAATTATATTTCAGTGGCTGGGATATGGCATAACAACATATTAGTCATTATGTTTCAGTGGTTGGGATATGGCATAACAACATATTAGTCATTATGTTTCAGTGGTTGGGATATTGCATAACCATTGAATAGATATTAAAAGGAGATTATTCATTTGATTGTAGAATTCAACACCACATCATTCAAAACCAATATTTGTACTGTAATTTGAAACCGGAATGGGACAGACACAATGATAAATAAATATGTGTCATTGTATTATCACACTCAAGTGATAATGTGCTATAAAACATTTCATTTTACCTTTATTTAACTAGGCAAGTCAGTTAAGAACAAATTCTTATTTTCAATGATGGCCTAGGAACAGTGGGTTAACTGCCTGCCGGGGCGGCAGGGTAGCTTAGTGGTTAGAGCGTTGGACTAGTAACCAGAAGGTTGCAAGTTCAAATCCCCGAGCTGACAAGGTACAAATCTGTCATTCTGTCCCTGAACAGGCAGTTAACCCACTGTTCCTAGGCCGTCATTGAAAATAAGAATTTGTTCTTGACTGACTTGCCTAGTTAAATAAAGGTAAAATTAAAAATTTTATAGCACAATATCACTTGAGTTTGATAATACAATTACACATATTTATTTATTATTGTGTCTGTCCCATTCAGGTTTCAAATTACAGTACAAATATTGGTTTTGAATGATGTGGATAGTTAAATAAAGGTAAAATTAAAAAATAACATCATGCTATTCTCCTCTGCAGTGGGAAAAGAAATGACATGCAGATTGTAAATCTCATTAGGAAATAACTCGTTCTATATTTGAGATTGACAAACAACAGGTGAAGGTGATAAGCATTATTACTTTTCAGGCTATAGAAACAGAAGAAAGTTACGTACCATGACTGATATAGGGTTCACACATCGTACAAAAGCATTTTATCCATGACTTCAAGTGTTATACCAATAAATATCAGTAATATTTCCCAAGCACACTGACTACAATGAATCCCATATAGCTTAGCTGTATGTTGTATGATTCTCTCTGCATGTGTGGTTTATGGTATCTCTTTACAGTCAACCTGCCCATAAACAACAATGTTGATTCACATGCTATTATAAATGTTAAGCAATTAGGCCTGAGGAGGTTTGGTATATGTCCAATATACTGTACCACAGCTAAGGGCTGTTCTTAGGCACGACGCGACATGTACGGTCTGATATACCACGGCAACTGGATAACATTCATATACAAATAACAAAAAGACATAGCAACTACATTGCGTCTCTGGCAACCTAACCGATGGAATGAATGGCCAGCGAGCTTGGCTAGCAACCGTGGATGTGTCTGATTAGGCCTGTATTTTCGTCAAGGGATGAAATAATAGCCTATGATTTATTATTTATTAAAATACAGAATTTTATTTAGTTGGTAACCCGTTGTAGAACAGCAATTGTACAATCAAGGTTTGTGCAAAGTGAAGGTTCAAATCAAATTGTATTGATCACATACACATGGTGAGCAGATGTTATTGTGAGTGTAGCGAAATGCTTGTGCTTCTAGTTCCGAAAGTGCAGCAATATCTAACAAGTAACAACTAACACTTCCACAACAACTACCTAATACACACACATCTAAAAGGATGGAATAAGAACATATACAAATAAATATATGGATGAGCTTCCAACAGGACAATGACCCAAAGCACACAGCGAAGACAACACAGGATTGGCTTCGGGACAAGTCTCTGAATGTCCTCGAGTGGCCCAGCTAGTCCAGACTTGAACCTGATCGAACATCTCTGGAGAGACCTGAAAATAGCTGTGCAGGGACGTTCTCTGTCCAACCTGACAGAGCTTGAGAGGATCTGCAGAGAAGAATGGGAGAAACTCCCCAAATACAGGTGTGCCATGCTATACCCAAGAAGACTCGAGGCTGTAATCACTGCCAAATGTGCTTCAACAAAGTACTGAGTAAAGGGTCTGAATACTTATGTAAATGTGATGTTTCAGTTTTACATTTTTTAAAATAAATTTGTAAAGAATTCTAAAAAACTTGATTTGGCTTTGTTGTTATGGGGTATTGTGTGTAGACTGATGAGGTGGAGGGAAATGATTTTGTAAATTTTAGAATAAGGCTGTAATGTAATAAAATATGAAAAAAAGTTAAAAGGTCTGAATACTTCCGAAGGCACTGTTATGACCGCAGCACAGCCGTGCTCTCCCTCTCTTGTCAAATTGCTTTACTACCACCATGGATATGTCCCAAAAAATAGTTGTTTACTGTTCTATCTATGTTGCTAACCAGTTTATAATACAAATTAGGCACCTCGGTTTTGCGGTACATGACCAACATGACCAATATACCATGGCTAAGGGTTGTATTCAGGCACTCCGCTTTGTGTTGCGCATAAGAACAGCCCTTAATCGTGTTCGGTTTAAGCAAAAAAGCCAGAGGATGTGTGGTATATGGTGAGCAAGACCTTCACAAGGTCGTCAACTGACTGTTGACGACCAGCTGACGTCAACATTCACAAGGCCGACAGATTACCAGGACGTGTACTCAGAGCGCGGACCAACTGGCAAGTGTCTTCACTAAAGCTCTCCCTGTCTGAGTCAGTAATACATACATGTTTCAAGCAGACCACCATAGTCCGTGTGCCCAAGAACGCGAAGGTAACCTGCCTAAATGACTACAGACCCGTAGCACTCACGTCCGTAGCCATGAAGTGCTTTGAAAGGCGGGTCATAGCTCACATCAACATCATTATCCCTGAAACCCTAGACCCACTCCAATTTGCATACCGCCCCAACAGATCCATAGATGACGCAATCTCAATCGCACTCCACACTGCCCTTTCCCACCTGGACAAAATGGAACACCTATGTGAGAATGCTATTCATTGAATACAGCTCAGCATGCAACACCATAGTTCCCTCAATGATCATCACTAAGCTTGTGGTAGTTATATAGAGAGATTGTTAGTTTATCTGCCACATTCAAGCAAACGTTGGGACTGTTCCATTTAAATCAAATCAAATCTAACTTTATTGGTCACGAGCGCCGAATACAACAGGTGTTTTCGGCGCATGTGACAAATAACGTTAGATTTGATTTCCCAACATTTGTTTGAATGTGGCAGACACAGGTGGACGTTAAGATATAAACCATTGACACAATCTAACATTTTTCTCTAATATACCCTTAACACATGCTGACACGTGACATATTTCAATCAACACATCGTCACTAATCTGCTGTTCATAAGACCGAACTAGCTTTATGGAAGTGAGGTTGAGGCCTAAAAGAAACAGTTTGGGCTTACTTATTTTCTTGTCAAAATGACTCAAAACAATTGCAAGAAAAACATTCATAGTGAAATGCCGAAAGTAAAATATACATATATCTCATTGGTTGACTAAAAAAGTGTGATTGTTCAGATTGCTCAAGGGCCTTACACACTCAAAGGGAAAACACAGGTAAAGCTGTCTACACCTAGGCTACAGTGGATTTAAAAAATCTTGAAAATGCAGGCAGAACAGAAAGTGGCTAACACGACACCTCTGGGTTAGGTCTATCCACCCAAGAATACAGGATCCAGCCAGCCCCCTTGTTCTTGCAAAAGTTACAATTACGTTTAACTTGAGAGGCAGAGAAAAATTCCCTGTGCACGCAACGGTCGGCAGCTGACGTCCCTCCCCGTGCCGCTGCCGCCAGGGTTGGAGGCAAATCTGCTGCTAGCGTTACACAGAAGACAATGGAGGCGGCTGCGTTGGCTGTGTGGGTAAGCGCATTCCGGTATTTCCAGTCATGGCGAAGGCAATAAGCAAATAACAGGCCGGTTCAGTGTTTCAATTAGGCTTAACACCCAATTCAGTCTAAACTCACATTGTATAAATCCATATTTCTCTATGTCTTTTGATTTGTTTAACTTGTGCATTGTTGCACGTGGAAGCGGACTCTTCCATTGGAGATAAGTTTGTACCTCGTTTGAATATCCATTCATTCAAATGCCCTTACTCTCATGTTGCCTACAGTAGGTTAAGGAGGGGATCATTGGAAAGGCCAAGGTGCCCACTTTGGTCCGACTCGTCTCCAGAAGACCACATTCCTCCATTTAGCGCTTAGGCACTGCACATGCATTGATGCCACAACTTTGGCATTTGAAGCATGGTTACATTATGAATCTCCACTTCCTGATTGGAATGCACCATTCCAAGCTTCTTGTTGAAAGCCATTGTCGATCGACGTGATGAGTGCATTCTGTTATTATTTTTTTCCCCCACAGATTTTGGCCTGGCCTATGTGCCATCATATGGCTATTCTAAAGGCCACTCCCTGAAAGTTGTTGAAAATAAAGCTGAAAAGAAAAACATTCTTTAATCCACATAGGCCTTCAATGGTATACCTTTCTGGATGTTAAGTATATCCTTCTCACATAACTATCTACAGTATTTTATTATTGCTGAACTGCCTGAACACTGTCTTTGTCTCTCAAGTTGTGCATCCAATTCTCACTGTTGCTGTCATAGCAACCAAAAGGGAGGACCACCATGCAAATATCACTCGTGGCAACGACCAATGGAAAGTTACTGAATGCCCATACAATTATCTTAAGGGTGGGCCATTGACTCTGCTATTCCATCATTGGTGGATTTGACTTTCAGTCTACTTCTGCAGAGAGACGATTGGAGAAAAAAAAAGCCCTCTCTTTCATGTTTAGAACCTTGCTGCCCTAGAATAGGTCAGGTCGTAGTTGGATCACGTGAGCTACAGAAGGGGGTCATTCTCCACATATAGTTTCATTCTAGCGTTTTTATAGCACTCAACTCGATAATGTCTGTGCGCCGTAACCTTGAATGGGTTAAGTGACGACGCGTCTTTTTATGCACGATCAAATTAAGAGTGATACTTTGCGTTGTCTGAAAAGGTGTCCTCTTCAGATTAGCATCATCATATCTCAGTGCTATGTGCTGTAGTAAGAGCCGAGGGGGAGGCTACAGGAGGGACAAGGGTTTTACATCTCAGAAAGGGGTGGAGCTTCATACGGTTCTTCTATTTTTTTGACGCTATAGCGTTCAGTCTATCACGTCCTCCCAATCGCTCAGCACACCACCAAAAACCGTCAACTAACCTAAGACTGACGTGATTTTGACAGGAGTAGACCTACAGGAATTTACGCATTGCTATTTGTTGCGCAATCATACCATTTCTTTGTCAAATTTTTAACTTTTAAAAGTGGCCTACTCGTTGGCTATTTTTCTAGCACGTTATTACCCTTATTTTATCATCGGGGAATCAACTGCAACTTTTGAGAAAAGCAAGTGGTGCCTTTTGACATTGTTATTTTAGCTGTAGCACATTGTGTTGGGTTGCAAGTTGCGCTTGGATTGCTGGTTCTATGGAATCTTGGAAGTTCGTATCAAGACCAGAACAACGAGGATGCCAAGAGGAGACGCAGGGAGAATCGGTTGAAGACAACATTCAGACTGAAAACAGCACGGACCTTTTGCATGAATAGGCTACCTGCAAGACACACCTCTATTGCCTAGGCTACTCAGATTAATTAGTGTTAGATAATGAATATCATATTGATTTTAGACTGAAACATAATTTCCATTACATGCTGTGAATTGAAGAAAACTATCAGAGAATATTTTTTATATAGTCGAGTACCGTTCTCGGTAACCTATAATTTACAATTTTCTGTAACAGATCGCGTTCAATTTTCAATGTGCCATCAGCCGGACAATATTGCTCCTGTATGTGATTGAAACATATACAATCTAATCTTTTTGCCTCGCTGAAAAGCGCATATTGATTGTGTTGCGGCATCATGATGGAGGAACAAGCCCGGATAATGCAGGCGCTCAGCGGCGTGACTCTGGCTGGCCATTCGGTACAAGGAGGCATGGGACTACCGCCGCCCCACGGACACGAGGGGACCGATGGGGACGGAAGAAAACAAGATATTGGGGACATTCTTCATCAAATAATGACAATTACCGACCAAAGTCTGGATGAGGCGCAAGCAAAGTTGGTCCTTTTGAATTATTTTAATTTCGCGAATTAATAATTCTACACACAGTTGGCGAATAATTTAATTGTGGGTTATTCTGTAGACAGAGGCTACAGTCATAGGCTATAGGCCTACGGCAACTTTTTAAATTGTGACAGATTGTTCATTGGTAGCCTAATGTTCAATAAGGTTGCATAGGCATGATGTCTCATGTGCCCTATCTGGCAAATTGCGTCTTTGACCAATTAAAATATTAACATGATAACGACAAAACGTACAGTGATAACTATACAATTCAATTGATGTGAAGTTGGATACAATAGTGGAACGATATATACCATAAACTCTACATGTGCCCTTGAGGCCTATCAATTTTGAGTTATTTCCCCAATTTTAAAGGCACAAAACTGATATTGTAGCAAATGTTGTTACTAACAAGCATTTTTTTTCTTCTTTACTGACAAAGGAAACATGGATTGAACTGTCACAGAATGAAACCCGCGCTCTTCAGCGTTCTCTGCGAAATCAAAGAGAAAACAGGTGAGTCGAAAAGCTGTAACTACACTATTTAGGGAACCTTACCTACTAGCAATAGGTTTCCATTTGCAGTCCACTCTGTTCTTTGCGCTCGAAAACATCATTTTTTTTAATCATATAATATATTCAGCTACATTTCACAAGATAATCTGTTTGTCATTTAGCAGATGAGATTGAACACCGTTTGCACCAGTTTGACCGTGTTTCAGCTAGAGCACGCGGATGACCTGTGTGCGTTGGTTGGTAATGAATGTGTCTGCATAAGGTGACGGCTAAACAGTACTGTATAATTCACTGACGCTAACATTATATTGGACGTAGGCCTACTATACTAAGGGGGAAATTGAAGTTGAATAAAATGAGTTTATATGACGTTGGTTGCCAGCATTTTTCCACCCGGAAGAAAACATCACAAAATATTGCCATGGCAGATAAAGAGAATATGTCACACTTTATGAAGAAACTGGCCCATTTCTTGTAATTATAATTTAACCGTGTGAGTAAACACTCCACTGAGGTTCATTAGATTGGAATGCATGTCTGATTATGTCAAATCTGGATCACACCGTGAAGGATGGGATCACAATGTGATCTGGATCACAGTGTGGATCACACTGAATGTGAAGTTGCTCAGAGAATTGTGACAAGTATTTTCCATCTTCCTTGGTGATGATAGTAGTGTAGTTAAAAACACAAGTATAATTCAATAGATTTTACATGGATACTTTAAGCTACAAAAGCACAAGTGTAGCTTATTGTAATATATATTTATGAATGGGTGAGAGGACTATAGATGTCAAAACGAGGTTGGTGACATCATTTTAAAACAGAGTGTGAAAAGGTGTGCAATTGACATTTTTCTGTGATTTGAGAGGGGAGATGGTAAAAGACATATTGACACAAACATACAAAAAAAACATTTGAAAATGAGTAACCTTCAACCACTGGGGTAATATTAAAACTAGATGATCAGGGTTCAGATTCAGAGATCACAACCCTAAAGCATCAATGAGGAAGTGCCATCATCACCAAATAACACCTGTGCTTGGCCAGCTGTGTAGCCATTGTGAGACATGCAGTTCAGAGTGACTTGAGGAAACATAACATTTAATGAACTTCTCAGGAGTGGGAGAGAGAGAAAGAGAGAGAGAGAGCGAGAGAGAGAGCGCACGCGCACAAGGGATGACAGCCTCTAGAAATGACTTTAAGCTATAACAAATACATAGGTAGTGTAAGGGCTGAAAGTGAGCATAGCTCCAGATAGAAATGTGGATGTACAGTTTGGCTTCATTGGACACAATAGATGGTGATGGGTTATTACTGGAATATTCATAGGTCATTTTCACAACAATCTCACGTTAAGCCACAAAGTCTCAGCAAGTGATTGCAGTTTTTAATAAATGTTCAGTGTAATTTTTTTCAGTAGTGTAGGCCTATAGAGTTCTGATTTAAAGGTCTATTATTTCTGTTATAATTGTAAAACTGTTATACTGGTTGGATTATACCGTATGGCACTGTATTGATGATTTATAAAATCTCTTACACTATAAATGATTTTGGACTGAACCAGTCACCATATTCAGTTTGCAGATACTGGTTTAGGAATTACATTTTTGTTGTAAAAAAAAAAAATCTCCATGGCTAATTATGTTTCACAAAGCTTAGCTAGGACTTGCAAAGGGCTATTGTTATTGGCATTATGCCACGTTATGTTTTTTTTTTTTTTTTTTTTACAAAGGTAAGAGCATTAGCAATGGGTTTTCCAAGTGCTGTTTTGGCAACTTGAGGTAAATGGGGAAAGCTGCACTTTAAGGCCCAATAGGAGCCTCTTGTTATTTTATAAAATACTGCAAAAAAAAATAAAGGAAGGTTGGGAATCAAATTCCACGTTGCGTTCGCTGGAAAACAATCATTCACTATATCGCTTTCATTGTGGCTTTCTTTTTCCTCATATTCCCTTTTAGACGTTCCTTGTAAATCACCTTTAGTGTTGAGCCGTGCGTTTTCAGGGGGGGGTTTTACAAGAGCTTGGATTGTTAACAGTGATTGGTCTTTATTTTGACTGTGCTGGGGTTGGGTGCTTACGTCTCTGAGAGGGTTGCCGTGCTGAATATATCTGCTGTGTGTGTGTGTGTGTGTGTGCGTGTGTATATATATATATATATATCTTTTGATTGTACTATAGCTGTGTGTGTTGTTACAAAGGATAGCATGGTCGAAGAGCAATGGTTATTAAATGTACCGTGTAAATCAGTACCTCTGTACTCAGCTGGATAACATTTCTCGTGAACTAATATTTTCTGATGGACTAAACCCAGGAAATGAACAGAGAGTGCATTTCAACGTTTTGCACATATTCATTTACGTAGGGAATTGTACATTATTCTCCGAGTTTAGTTTAAGACGCTATCAGTCCAAAATACTCCTAGCTGTTATGCAGAGTAAGGGTCAACCTAAAATCCTCATTGGCCAAGTTGGAAACAGAGCACCTCGTCGTTAGAAACAGAAGGCTTCAAGGCTCAAATTATACATTTGATGTGAATTGTTTTTTGTCAGCAAATGTAACATGTTTAGGGACTGCAGCCGAGAAAGATAGAGGAGCCTCTAATTGTGTGTGTGTGTGTGTGTGTGTGTGTGTGTGTGTGTGTGTATACGGATGACTAGTATGCATTTGGAAAAAGAGCAAAAGCGTGTGAACCTCGCTATGATCTAGCAAATTAAAATGACAAGTACTTTTTTTTGGTCTATTTACTGTACAAAATTATAATTATATTGGTTTCTTTATTTTTGTCATTTTACACCATTTTACTACATTTACTGGCCAGGGGCCACTGAAAGTATGGATGAAAAGAGTACGTTGAAGTGTGAGACATTTAGCAAATACTCTTAGTCAATGAGTCTCAGTGTCTTCTGCATGTTGTACCCTAAAGAAGGAGAAAGGGTTGGTCAGGTTGTACCCTAAAGAAGGAGAAAGGGTTGGTTAGGTTGTACCCTAAAGAAGGAGAAAGGGTTGGTCAGGTTGTACCCTAAAGAAGGAGAAAGGGTTGGTCAGGTTGTACCCTAAAGAAGGAGAAAGGGTTGGTCAGGTTGTACCCTAAAGAAGGAGAAAGGCTTGGTCAGGTTGTACCCTAAAGAAGGAGAAAGGGTTGGTTAGCTTTATCCGTTCAATTACAGTATATATAGTGTGAGACATTGTTTCTTTATTTCGATACAGTAATATGGAGTTATAAAAACGAATTAAGCTAATTACGGTGCTAATTAAGTCATTAAGACCTGGGGTTCGGGAGCATAAACGATCAAACGACAATTAACGAAATTGACCTTGTGACCCCTGAAATCTCTTGTCCAATATTTGTGGGTTCAGATATGTCTCAGAAACACAGGGAGTGGTTTGGACTAAACAGATGTACTAGCTAGCTTTAGTGGAGTCACACCTTTGATGCGCACTGTGTCGTCTTCTCTTACTTTACACTCTGGCAAAGAAGGGAGAGAGATGTTTGCTTGCTATGTGTTTCAAAAATAAATCTGGACAGTTCTCTACAAATCTGAGCCCTGGGCATATTTATCTCTATCCCACATACATCCACCATGATGTGCTAATTACATGTTGTTGTTTTTTTATATCAAAGGAAAATGTAGTCTGTATAGTGAATATTTAATTACATTTTTCATACATAAGACCAGTTGTGTAAAGTATAAAATACTTCAAAGTACTACTTAAGTATTTTTTGTGGGGTATATGTACTGTACTTTACTATTCATATTTTACTTTGACTCCACTACATTCCCAAAGACAATAATGTACTTAAAAAAATGTTTAAAAAAAATTCTGACACCAAAAAGTATTCGTTGCATTTCGAATGCTCATGCTGGACGGTAGTATGTTCCGATTCACGCACCTATCAATATAATGCTCAGTCATCCCCACGGCCTCTGATCTGGCGGACTCACTTAACACAAGTGGTGCGTTTTGTAGATGATGTCTGAGTGTTGGAATGTGTCCGTAAATAAACGGAGGACTTCTCCCATCTCCCTGTTCTAAAGTACATTTTTTTTAGACTTTTTCTCAAGTGGTATTTTACTGGGTGACTTTCACTTTTTTACTTCTGTTATTTTCTATTAAGGTATCATTACTTTTACTCAAGTAAGACAATTAAGATCTTTTCCCCACCACTGCATAAGATAAGCGTTACGTTCAGAGTCACGAGCACTATGAAACAGATAGCATTGTCCTAGCATTTGAGGCTTTTTTGCAACCCTGGAAGTTACTCCGAGGACAAGGGAAACCAGCTCAGTAAAGAAAGACATTTCACTGCAGTGGATCACAGATTCTGCCGGGGCCCACTAGAGCTTTGCATTCTGCAAAACACACATCTTGATAATGTGCTCCATATACTTTCTTGCTTGGCTAAATCAATTGTGGGCTTAGATTGTAATAAAGCGAAGTGAGGGCAATTGAAATCATTAAGTTGATTTACCAGCCGGCTCAGATTGAGGAGGTAAGCATTTCTTAAGCCTGTGGGGGACATTCTGTCTCAGGGCAATCAAACAGTGAGCTAATGAGAGGAATAAATCTGTCGGGATTTTCATTAGATAAAGTGCCTGCCACAATAATAATAATAATAATAATAATAATAATGTATGAATAAAATATGAATAATGTATGAATAAACTTGATTGAAAGATGGCTTTTTCTCTCAGAATGTCAGACAACTAAGTAGAACACATCTCAAAACGAGTCCCATTGATTTAATGAATAGAGAACTCAAATGAAGTTGACCCCTCGTGTACAAAAGCAGTATTCCTCAAAATCAGCAAATAGTATTTTTCTTGCTTATGGAGTTATCAGATTATGTTGCTGCTTAACAACAGGTTCTTACGTTCTGCTGGTGTGCTTCCGCCCTCGCCTTGGCTCATAGGCGGTTGTTAAGATGGCCTCATGAACCAGTGGTTTGGAAAATGGACTAGATTGTGAACATTGTCGGTGGAAATCCCTGATGTGATTTTTGATGCTCCTTGAAGCACAGCGTGAGCTGCTTCTCACAGTATATTGAGTAATACTGTCTTTTATGAATACACTGCTTGTTGTTAGCATCAATGGACAGTGGCTTTAGCATCTAGTCATGCTACTAGGCAGGATTATTTTCTTACATTTATATAAACTGCCTTACGTTTGTTTTAAGTAGTAGTGGCTTATTTATAACAGCTAATATCTTCCCTGTTTTTCTTGTTTCAACCTCATGTTCCTGCTGTACACTGAAGTACGCTGGGATTGCAAAGTATGTTTTTTTTTTTGTGTGTGTGTGTTTCGAAAACAAAAGAATACAGTCGATTCGACTTCTTCTCCTCCCCTTCATCAATTTCCCTTTCTCTTTCCTTTGTCATAGCTGTGAGGGGTTTTACTGCGGTTCAGACGTAAACGCGGTCTCTAATTGTTTTTCACACATAAGCTATGCTAATGAGGCTCCGTGGCGACTAGCGTAGCAATTAGCATCCTCCGACAATTTTTTTTTAGCAGGTTAATTGCATAAATGTTCCCAACTGCACGTCTGACTTGTTAATTAGGCTTGACAGGGATGGTGGAATTGCGATCCGGAGGCGGTGGCAGCAGCAGCTAGGAGTGACTGGCCGTCAAAGTTAAAGAGCCACGATTGATTAGAGACGATGGTTAGGCCTGTACACTGTTGTCGGAACACGGACGTGGTGACAATATGTTCCCTGAGTTAAAGTACCAGCCTTAGGCTCACTGTGTTGTCAGTAGGTCTGAAAAAGGGGCTAACTTAGCAAGCAGGTCACTACATTGATCTACACCAGGGATGGGCAACTTTTGATTGGGGTTTGGGGCCACAAGACATCCATATCCATGCATGCTGTCAGTGCCAGCCTTTAGCCGTTTGGGGGCCACTAAGATATACATTTTGTTGCGAGCAAAACATTTTAGTGGCTATCCTATTGACAGCGAGATTTTAGAATTAATTTCCTACAATTCGGCACATTTTGCCATAGGGTGGAGAGAAATGTTTGCCGTTTTTACCGTGATATGTGAGTGAGAGTGACTAACGAAATCAACGTGGGACCCCCGGTCTGTAATTTGACCATGATTACTACAAGTTTAGATAGCTGGCAAGACTAACTTACCAATCCAAAAATAAATAATAATAGCTGACATGAGCTAATTGAGTGACAAGATAAAACCTGCTGATGCACAACCACATTTCAAAATCGCACCTTTTTATTTTCTATTCTAACGCTCAACATTAAGTTGAGACCTCGACTGAGTTGGCCAAAAAAAGAAAACATTTAAATATATTGATCCGCTGGCCTACAAAAGGGGGGCCGCACGCGGGCACGCGGGCCGCCAGTTGCCCATCCCTTATCTACACATTCTACCTCTGGCTTCGTTTCTTGATAAACCATACGACCATTTAAAACCAAATGTGTGTTTTACGATATTATTCTTAAATCGCTTATATGTCAGTAAAAAAAACAAACAAAAAAAAAACATCACACAATAAAATACGTGCATTTTTGGTTTTTGAGATGAAGAATTGTTTGAAAATGAAAACTCTCAAAGAAATCACATATTTATTAATTATTCCCCCCCTGCAACACATAACAGTGATTTGGTCAACTTTGAGTCATGGCTGGGCCTACCTACCCTCTTCACAGAGGGTGTAGAAGTGAGACGAGGACCAATAGCGCTCCATCAACGTCGCAGCCTCTTAAAGCGGGTCGTCGGGCCTGATGTGTTTCTACAGCCGAGTGCTTGTGAGCGGCACGGCTCCCCAGTAAAAGAGAACCAGCTGATGAATTTGACATTGCCTCCCGACGCCTCTGCACCCCTCCCTTCCTCCAGGTTAACCAAATTGTGCTCAAAGTATTGCAGCATTACATTTTCATTTCGAAAAGTAAACGTTCACGCCTGGCACCGTTTTCAATATTTTACATCCCTCCCACGAAACACGCCGTATATGCAATAAGTGCCGTTTGTGATGTCATCCATAATTTTGTCACCGGGGATAAAAGCTTCGGAGGGCGCCCACCCGCCACCATCCTTAGCCCATATATTTTATGATGGGGAATATAACATCAGCAAGGCTGTTGAACTTTTCTCCAGTCTGCCATGTGCACACAAAGCCATTTCCTCATGTTATGATGTATTAAGGAATTATTTTATATCCCCCCCCCCCCCCCCCCCCCCCATCTCTGCATGCTGGATCAGAACAAATACATACATAACTCATTTTCTCCCTCCCTCTGTGGATAAGACCCCATTTTGTTTTCAGACATTCTTATTTTATAACATTAATTTGGGTTACGCGGTAAGTGTATTGTTTGCAAATCGTATTCATATGAATCGTAGGCCTACGTTTCTGATTTCAGAGGCCAACACTATCTACGCTGCGCCGTACAACAACATTCAACTTGTCAAACTGCACGAGCCTTGTGTTTTCTTGTGTAGTTAAACACAGTCTTGAATATCCTTCATCTCAAGACTTTTGGTGGTTTTGAACACTTCATAGTGGGAACCAATTGTTCTGTTACAACGGTTAAATGGGAGATGAGATGGGGGTCCAAGGGAGTTGCATTCTACAACAGCTAATGCAGTTTACAATGATGACAGGACAGGACGCCTCTAGACAGTGCTATTTATAGGCTTCTTGTATCGTAAGGTGAAGCTCTCTGCAATAGAAAATCCCTGTGATGCTTATACACAGAATAGATACGTTTGATTTCATTCTCTTGCTGTTTGAAACATTGAAACGTAAGACATAAAATACAGCTGCTAACATGCAACAGGTATTCTTCTTCTGTAGACTGTAATAATGCCTTTCTGGTACAATGTTGTTGTTTTTTAAAATTCTCATAGCTATTTGATTTTTTTTTGTCTTGAGATGCTTCCTTCTCTCGTTTGTCTCTGTCAACAAATTTAAATTGCAATAAATGAACTGCCATTGAGATGAATAAGGTGAAGTAAAAAAAAAAAATACAAGTTTCACTTGTTGTAAGAAATACCTTTCTAAACAGGAAATCATGCGGTAACAGTTGAAGAATTCAGGTTCTGCGTATAATTAAACGTAGATTACAGTATGAGCCTGTAGAAAGAGCAAATAGGGAAACAATGTCGATTTCATGCAATAGTGCAATCAAGAAAGCTTTTTATTTTGTTAAAAATCTAAATGTTGAGTTGTTACACGTAATGAGTTGTGTTAGTGGTTTTTCACATGAATAATTAAGCCTTCTGATTACGTATTTTTTTCTGGGAAAGAAAATCAGTTTTTAGTTTGTCCTTTTATTTCGGATGTATCAAACTGTCCGTGGAAAAAAAAACAAATGGAAAGTGTTGTCTGTCCTGGTGCTCTGTCCCAATATTCTCCTGTTCTTCTGTGAATTATCCTATTTTAAAGCTGAAGTATGGCACTTTCTAGGTGACACCCCCCCCCCCCCCCCCCCCCCCCCCCCACACACACCATATTCACTTAGAAATGTGTGTTATAGATCAGTCATTCTTATTGAAAGCAAGTCTAAGAAGCGGTAGATTTGTTCTATGTGCATAAAAAAGATATTTCACAGTGGTTTAGATGGCACAATTGATTCTCTACACTACACTTGTTTTGTCACATAAACTGAAAGTAGGCAAACTATTCAAAATTTTAGCAACCAGGAAGTGGCTGAGCGATTTCTACATAGTGCATCTTTAACAAGACTGTCGTCAATGTCTGAGTCCCAAATGGCACCCGATTCCCTATATAATGTACTGCTTTTGAACAGGAGCTGCTGGTCAAGTGTAGTGCACTATGTAGGGAACAGGGTGCCAATTGGGAGGCAACCTATGTCCCCACATGATCCTTGTACAGTACATTTCACTGCTGAATTGGAGGGGGGGGGGGGGGGGGGGGGAAAGAAACGACCAAAAAAACGCATCGCCATGAAAATTTTATCAGCGTTTTCTGCCGCTTTAATAAGACAAATAATTCTTATTGGCTGCCGGCTTTAAGGTTTCTTTATGTTTAATTCATTATAACCACTGTGCTCTTGGAGTGCAGCGGGGCTCAGTACACTTCACTTCGCTTTGCTGCCTGCCAAGAGGCGAGGGTGAAAAACTTAAAAGGCCATGTGAAAGGCAGCAGATCTGAAGCCCTCAGAGAAAGTTAAAAAAAAAGCTGCCGGCTCTTTGAAGAACTGCTGGGAGGGATTTTAGTTTATTAGAAAATGTTTCTAAGAGGCTTTTTACGCCTCGCCCTTAGAGAACATCCTAACCAATTCACTTACCGACTTATCGGGAGAAGGAAGAAAGTTGGGGACAAATTAGTGAGCGTGAATATTCTGATTGTGGAGAAACAAAAAGAAGAAATAATATAACAATTATTTTAAAGGTCGATTTGTAATTTTCAAAAGCGGATTGTTAAAATTAGCTTATTGTTACTCTCAATTCAAAGGTGTATCCAGTAAATGTGTGTGAATTCGATGCTCCTCTCTTTCACACTCT
The DNA here is from genome assembly GCF_057628025.1 of Oncorhynchus mykiss. Classification (NCBI taxonomy): domain Eukaryota; kingdom Metazoa; phylum Chordata; class Actinopteri; order Salmoniformes; family Salmonidae; genus Oncorhynchus; species Oncorhynchus mykiss. The sequence goes on along the minus strand of NC_143026.1, from coordinate 7,976,030 downwards.
CTCACAGAGAGGTGTGTGTTAAACGTCACACTGAATGTGACTGTATTATTGCTAACCCTGTCTCTCCTCTGCCGATCCCTTGAAGTCGATTATTTTTTTCTTCCATACAAGCGCAATGGAAAGATGGCCACTTGCCAGTGTCTATGGTGCTGGCCAGTGTTATGTTATGTTAACACTGAAAAACGGCTGTTTTTTTTCCCTCCGTCCGAAAAACAAAATATGTAATTGAAAGAGATCCCAGAGCTGAAGACTTAAAGGAGATTTTATGGTTTAGTTTCTACGTGATGATGGTTTGTTTCTGGTCTGAATAATAGTGTTAATTTATTATTTCAATAAATGTTAAGACTTTGGGAATGGTCATTAGTAACCATTAGTACGTTTGTTACAAGAGTAATTACAGTGTAACTTCATAGGAATAAGCGCAACATGATGTTCCGTGTTAATATCTATAGCTTAATAACATGTGATATATCATAGCTACTAAAAAGTTGTATTGTAATGTTGGTTGCATTGCTCTGAAAATACCAAACATGTAATTCAAGCCAGCAGTTATTTTACCTGATACAAAGGTCAGCGCCATAGACATTAGATATAGGCCTAGATATTCCAATAACTTTTCATGATTGCATGTTATTGCATCTCTACTTTAATTGTAGTTTCTCACAACAAATCGGAGGGAAATGTAACTTGCCTTCGAGAGCATTCTGTTGTGTTGTGTTCCAAAAGACAAGGGCCATCTCTCTCCACCTTGGAGTATGAGTGGAGACAGGGAGCTTCCCTGGAGTGTTTTTTTTTTTTTTTGCTTCTCTGATCATTTCTGTCTTTCAAAATGATTGCTATATTCTAAGGAACCTAAGGAGTAAATAGTTTCAACTTTTGGAAAGAACAACTTAGCAGGTATAGTAAAAATACACCCTTTTATGGCTCATATTTTCCACCAGACTTTATTTTGGTACTACTGAGTAGTCAAGACAACCACTGTGTGTACAGACTCCTCACACTCACACATGTGAAACAATCTACACAGTTGCTGTCACAGTTTCCAAAACTACAAATAGACATTTCAAGCATATGAACCAACGATAATATAGTAGAACTATCCTATAGCACTGCGTTCTGTATAAGAATAGAGCTAGACTTGAACTATCCTATAACTTTAACTAGCCTTTAACTCGCCTATAGCACTACATTCTGTATAAGAATAGAGCTAGCCTTTAACTATCCCATAACTAGCCTTTAACTAGCCTTTAACTATCATATAACTAGCCTTTAACTATCCTATAACTAGCCTTTAACTACAGTGCCTTGCGAAAGTATTCGGCCCCCTTGAACTTTGCGACCTTTTGCCACATTTCAGGCTTCAAACATAAAGATATAAAACTGTATTTTTTTGTGAAGAATCAACAACAAGTGGGACACAATCATGAAGTGGAACGACATTTATTGGATATTTCAAACTTTTTTAACAAATCAAAAACTGAAAAATTGGGCGTGCAAAAATATTCAGCCCCCTTAAGTTAATACTTTGTAGCGCCACCTTTTGCTGCGATTACAGTTGTAAGTCGCTTGGGGTATGTCTCTATCAGTTTTGCACATCGAGAGACTGAAATTTTTTCCCATTCCTCCTTGCAAAACAGCTCGAGCTCAGTGAGGTTGGATGGAGAGCATTTGTGAACAGCAGTTTTCAGTTCTTTCCACAGATTCTCGATTGGATTCAGGTCTGGACTTTGACTTGGCCATTCTAACACCTGGATATGTTTATTTTTGAACCATTCCATTGTAGATTTTGCTTTATGTTTTGGATCATTGTCTTGTTGGAAGACAAATCTCCGTCCCAGTCTCAGGTCTTTTGCAGACTCCATCAGGTTTTCTTCCAGAATGGTCCTGTATTTGGCTCCATCCATCTTCCCATCAATTTTAACCATCTTCCCTGTCCCTGCTGAAGAAAAGCAGGCCCAAACCATGATGCTGCCACCACCATGTTTGACAGTGGGGATGGTGTGTTCAGCTGTGTTGCTTTTACGCCAAACATAACGTTTTGCATTGTTGCCAAAAAGTTCAATTTTGGATTCATCTGACCAGAGCACCTTCTTCCACATGTTTGGTGTGTCTCCCAGGTGGCTTGTGGAAAACTTTAAACAACACTTTTTATGGATATCTTTAAGAAATGGCTTTCTTCTTGACACTCTTCCATAAAGGCCAGATTTGTGCAATATACGACTGATTGTTGTCCTATGGACAGAGTCTCCCACCTCAGCTGTAGATCTCTGCAGTTCATCCAGAGTGATCACGGGCCTTGGCTGCATCTCTGATCAGTCTTCTCCTTGTATGAGCTGAAAGTTTAGAGGAACGGCCAGGTCTTGGTAGATTTGCAGTGGTCTGATACTCCTTCCATTTCAATATTATCGCATGCACAGTGCTCCTTGGGATTTTTAAAGCTTGGGAAATCTTTTTGTATCCAAATCCGGCTTTAAACTTCTTCACAACAGTATCTCGGACCTGCCTGGTGTGTTCCTTGTTCTTCATGATGCTCTCTGCGCTTTTAACGGACCTCTGAGACTATCACAGTGCAGGTGCATTTATACGGAGACTTAATTACACACAGGTGGATTGTATTTATCATCATTAGTCATTTAGGTCAACATTGGATCATTCAGAGATCCTCACTGAACTTCTGGAGAGAGTTTGCTGCACTGAAAGTAAAGGGGCTGAATAATTTTGCACGCCCAATTTTTCAGTTTTTGATTTGTTAAAAAAGTTTGAAATATCCAATAAATGTCGTTCCACTTCATGATTGTGTCCCACTTGTTGTTGATTCTTCACAAAAAAATACAGTTTTATATCTTTATGTTTGAAGCCTGAAATGAGGCAAAAGGTCGCAAAGTTCAAGGGGGCCGAATACTTTCGCAAGGCACTGTATCCTATAACTAGCCTTTAACTATCCTATAACTAGCCTTTAACTATCCTATAACTTTAACTAGCCTTTAACTATCCTATAACTAGCCTTTAACTAGCCTTTAACTACCCTATAACTAGCCTTTACCTATACTTTAACTATCCTATAACTAGCCTTTAACTATCCTATAACTTTAACTAGCCTTTAACTATCCTATAACTAGCCTTTAACTAGCCTTTAACTACCCTATAACTAGCCTTTACCTATACTTTAACTATCCTATAACTAGCCTTTAACTATCCTATAACTAGCCTTTAACTATCCTATAACTAGCCTTTCACTAGCCTTTATCTAGCCTATAGCACTACAATCTGTATATGAACATATTGCCTTTAACTAGCCTTGAACTAGGTTTTAACTTTAACTAGCCTTGAACTAGCCTATAGCACTAGATTCTGTATAAGAATATAATTAGCCTTTAACTAGCCTATAGCACTAGATTCTGTATAAGAATATAATTAGCCTTTAACTATCCTATAACTAGCCTTTAACTATCCTATAACTAGCCTTTAACTAGCCTTTAGCACTAGATTCTGTATAAGAATATAACTAGCCTTTAACTATCCTATAACTAGCCTTTAACTATCCTATAACTAGCCTTTAACTAGCCTTTAGCACTAGATTCTGTATAAGAATATAACTAGCCTTTAACTATCCTATAACTAGCCTTTAACTATCCTATAACTAGCCTTTAACTAGCCTTTAGCACTAGATTCTGTATAAGAATATAACTAGCCTTTAACTATCCTATAACTAGCCTTTAACTAGCCTTTATCTAGCCTATAGCACTACAATCTGTATATGAACATATTGCCTTTAACTAGCCTTGAACTAGGTTTTAACTTTAACTAGCCTTGAACTAGCCTATAGCACTTCATTTTGTATAATAATAGAGCTAGCCTTTAACTAGCTTTTAACTAGCCTTTAACTTTCATATAACTAGCCTTTAACTAGCCATTAATTGTCCTATAACTAGCCTTTAACTAGCTTATAACTAGCCTATAGCACTAGATTCTGTATAAGAATATAATTAGCCTTTAACTAGCCTATAGCACTAGATTCTGTATAAGAATATAATTAGCCTTTAACTAGCCTATAGCACTAGATTCTGTATAAGAATATAATTAGCCTTTAACTAGCCTATAGCACTAGATTCTGTATAAGAATATAATTAGCCTTTAACTAGCCTATAGCACTAGATTCTGTATAAGAATATAATTAGCCTTTAACTAGCCTTTTAAGCCTTGTAGTGTTCAGGCAATGAACGGCGATTGCAATGTGCCAAAACGAGTAAAAACCCGAAAACGATTCCATATTTCACTACATTCCACATTCTTCTATACACATATCCCAAACATTATGCTAAGGCTTAGCATAATGTAGGACATTTTTCCTAGTAGTGTTTTTAAAATGTGCTCATCTAGCCGACGTTTAAACCTTAGTGATTACGCTTGTGTCTTTTATGACAACTTAGGATAATTGTTTGTGAAATGTTTATGATTTTTTTTTGTGTGGATCAATTCTTGTTGCTGTAAAAAAGGAAGCTAAAAGAGAGTCTTCTTCTCCCACAATGAAATGATGGTTGTCGGTGTCTGGGAGGTCTTGATTGGGAGCGTGTACACCTAATCAGATAGGATTCTCACACAGCACTTCTTCTTTTTCTAATCTCAATGGAACCACTTTTTATTTTTTTACAACCATCAGGTGAAGGTGTTAAATGTAACCACGTCAGAGCGGTGATACTGCCCTTGAGGCCAAAAGAGGATGTTGTAACAAATCTCTTTAGAAACAAATCTTTTTCATAAAAAAATACGATTTATTCAGCAGAGATTCGAGTTGAAAAAAAAAAACTCCCAATAAAACTCGATAAAGTTTATTGTTTTGTTTTTCAAAAGTTGACTGTCCACCAAAATGTGGAGAGGCTTCAGATATGTGGATAAATAGCGAGTCGGACTGTTCTGGAAGTTAGTGGGAGCTGTAGGCCGAAAAATGCTCTAACTTTCAACTGAGGTTATGGGGAATCTCGCTTTTCTGGACATAATTGCTGCGTCCAATTCGCATTTCTTCTACTGTACACTTCCTGTCATGACCAAAAAGTTACTCCAGTACACCGTTGTCAGCCGGTTGACAGTGGAGGGCTAGCTAGCGCTTGGTGCTGCAGACAACATGCTCTGTTTGACAGTGGAAGCACCAGCGAGAGTTCAGCCCGAGAGACAAATCCCCCCCCCCCCCCTCCCCCCCCTCCACACACACACAGGCAATTAAAAGTATCCTATCCTGGGAGGAGTGTAGACATGACATTGTCTTGAATGACTTTAGATGGAGTATAGGTAGACACTGACAGAATTAAGGAAGAGAAGAGAAGTTCATCAGTAGAAAAGGATGAAAAGAGAGAGGAGGGATTCAATGAACGTTTGTTGGTCAAATGGATGGAGTAGAGAGGAGAGGAGGCATCCATCCGCCTGTCTGTCTCTCCCACCCACCCGGTCTAGTCAGACTGCTGCACTCTCCTTGACGCTCGCAAGTCAGTGGCAATATATCACTGTCAGGACCTAACGGAGCTAGCCCCACACGCCAACTCCCCAAGCACCTACCTACCTGGGTTAGTTATCCCTACATCAGAACAGACTCTCGACACCACCACCACCACGGTGGGCGAATGAACGCACACTACCTACCACTTCATCTTTCAAACCTCAGAGCGTGGTCATTACAACTAAACAGGCAAATTGGACAGTGGTTTGCTTAGTTTAATGATTCTGCCATTCTCCACTGAGAAATAGTGGATAGCTCGGTGATATGGACAAAAATCTATATTGTGCAGTGAGGAAGAAAGTACCCAATTGTCATACTTGAGTAAAAGTAAAGATATCTTAACAGAAAATAACTCAAGTAAAAGTTTTAAATATATTTATTAAGTATCAAAAGTAAATGTAATTGTTAAAGTATTAAATTCCTTATATTAAGCAAAGCAAGCGGCCACACTTCCACAATCAGACATCATTTACAAACGAAAGCATTTGTGTTTAGTGAGTCCAGCAGATCAGAGGCAATAGGGATGACCAGGGATGTTCTCTGTTTAGTGAGTCCTCCAGATCAGAGGCAGTAGGGCTGACCAGGGATGTTCTCTTGTGTGTGAATGACTACAGTAGTTTTCAGAATGACTACAGAATGACTACAGTCCAGAATGGCTACAGTCCAGAATGGCTACAGTCCAGAATGGCTACAGTCCAGAATGGCTACAGTCCAGAATGGCTACAGTTCAGAATGGCTACAGTCCAGAATGACTACAGTTCAGAATGGCTACAGTCCAGAATGACTACAGTTCAGAATGACTACAGTCCAGAATGACTACAGTCCAGAATGACTACAGTCCAGAATGACTACAGTCCAGAATGACTACAGTTCAGAATGACTTTGCTGCTACTGAAGCAGACATTTCAGTAGCTCAGGTATGTGCATATATGGCTGTTGAATGCTGTTAAACACTAAACTTCACTGAAATAGGTACTGAATTCCACACTGATCTGTACACTACTGCAAGTGTTTTCATCAAGCAGAGAGTATGATGAGAATGAGAGAGAGAGAGAGAGAGAGAGAGGGAAAGAGAGTGGTCCATATTGAGTGGGAGGGAGAGAGACAGAAAAGGAGAGAGAGAAATGAATGAGGGAGAAAAAAGTGGGGGCACAGACCTGCTGAGGCAATTACATCTTAATGGGGTCATTTAGAAGGCAATTGGCAGGGTTTAATGGAGAGGAGAGGTAAAGGTGAAGGGAAATTCAGGGGCCTGGAAGTGTTTTAATTTTTTTTTTTTAAAGCAGTGAGCGTAGGCTACTGCACTGTACTCTGTGGAGTGGGGCATTGCATCAAATCGCCTGCAGTTCACACAGTATGTTAATGTACGTTACATACACTATTAAAGAATAATTAAAGAATAGCAGATCTCAGGTCCTGTCTGAATATGTGCTGCTGGGAATGTGGAAACGTTGTTTTGTGTTGAATTTTGTGTTTAGATTTGGATGTGTTTCTCAGTTGCTTCCAAGGCTATAATACAGTACTTTAATAAAGCAATTATCACAACCCAGAGGAAGATGTCGTATTGAATTCAAGCTAGCTCTTAAAGCTCACAGCAGTCACAGTCATAAACAGAAATGAGAGATGCACGGGCACACGCTAGTTCCTACGTAGCTAATACTGTACATGCCATCAGAGGAGAGATGGAAGACGTCAGGACTCTTTCCTGTCGTAAGGTCGGAGGGAAAAGGGGGGGGGGGGGGGGATCGATGGCGTAATCTTCTTCCCTTGCCTCCGTGCGCGGTAATTGAAATGGAAAATCAAATGAACGGCGAGCAGATAATTGTTTTATCAATATTCCCCTGGCTGCCCTACAAGGGTCAGCACGGCATGATCACGAGGCGGGATATGACGAGTACAAAATGTGAAATTGAACAGCTAGGCTATAATAAATCAGATTTGACAACTGAGAGTGACCAGCATGTAGCAACCAGACAGAGGACAGCCCTGGTCGGCCCCCTCAGAGGACAGCCCTGGTCGGCCCCCTCAGAGGACAGCCCTGGCCGGGCCCCCTCAGAGGAATGGCCTGGTCAGGCCCCCTCAGAGGACAGCCCTGGTCGGGCCCCCTCAGAGGAATGGCCTGGTCGGGCCCCTCAGAAGGACAGTGTATAGCTATTTAAAGGTATCAATCTATGAATGATCTGAAATGGTAAGTTATGTCAGGTTTTATAGATCTTAAAAATAATCATGATGATTTACTATTGGCTTAGTATCTAACTATTGGCTTAGTATCTAACTATTGGCTTAGTATCTAACTATTGGCTTAGTATCTAACTATTGGCTTAGTATCTAACTATTGGCTTAGTATCTAACTATTGGCTTAGTATCTAACTATTGGCTTAGTATCTAACTATTGGCTTAGTATCTAACTATTGGCTTAGTATCTAACTATTGGCTTAGTATCTAACTATTGGCTTAGTATCAAATGCACCTCTTTGAAGGTGAATTTACTGTATTGGCTGAACATATGTTGTATTTTCCTACAATCTCTGAGCATAATGCTATAATGCCCCCCCCCCCCCCCAACAAAAAAAACAGAATTATCCAATCCTGACATCTAATGGAGGCCTCACCCTCTTGTCAGAGCCTTAGGATGCGTTCCAAATTGAACCCTCTATTGTGCACTAAAAGCACTGCACTATAAAGGGAAGACAGGTACCATTTGGGATGTACCTTATTCATCCACCTATCCCGCTTTTAGAAAAGAAAAAAAAAGATCAAAAGATTTAGATTCCTGTTTAGCGACAGCGGAGACGATTAGGTGGCCGTATCAACAGTGAAAACATACCCCAGCCTGATTCTGCATGGTACAATACCTGCCCCGCTATAACTAACAGTTTGCAGATTCTGTTTGCCAAGGGAATACGTGCAGAAACAGGAGAGAGAGGAGATGTTTAATCTGCTTCATGTTTGCTTTGAGAGAGAGAGAGAGAGAGAGAGAGGGAGAGCTCTCTCTGTGACTAGCTCTCTGATTGCCAATGCCAGGGACAAAGATATATACTTGTTATGGAGCAGTTTTTCTGAAAGAACTTAGAAAAATGGAATATCTTGTTCCAGAAACTGCTGTGGACTGTATCCATGATACAAGTTGGTATATTCATCATGTTTTTAAAGGTATCAAGACAGAGGCCCTTATGACTGCTGTATTTGTGCTGGGACAACTTTCATTGATTATACTACTGTATTTATCTTAGCAAACTGGGTGTATTGTAACACAACACACACACACACACACACACACACACACACACACAACAGGGCACAATCAAGCCCCTCTCCTCTTTTTTGACCTCTGTGATTGAGTGCTGGCAGATTGTCACGTTCATGGGAATTTATACAGATCATTACGAGGTCATGTAGGAGCCAGTCAGCTGATTGATAACCGTGGGGGCAACAGGGGTTGGACAGCTTTCATTTGGGTTGGGCAGAGTGGCAGTAAATCTTCCCTGTTTGCTTTCACATGCTGATTCACACACAATCAGGCCAACACGTCTCATTGCAAAACCCTGCGCACCTGATTCACACACAATCAGGCCAACACATCTCATTGCAAAACACTTGACCCTCCTGAGTATTATCTGTAAAAAAATAAAATAAAATAGTCCCCACTTCCCTTTTTTAGTTTTGAGATCTCTCTGAATGATGGATTAGTTGTGGGATTTACGACTCTTCGGGAGTTCATTGAGGAAGCTTATAACTGGATGGCTGAGATAGAGATTTTTCTCTCTATTTCACTTGGGATTGTGCCGTTGTTGATGCACATCGGAGATGAAACGCTTAGGTTAAATGATACCTTGTGCTTTTTTTTTTTGAGGACTGGTATCAATTTTGCAAGAGGGTAACATCTCTGCCAGATACCTCACCTCAACTCTCTCAGGTCAAAGGTTCAGCTTTTACATCAAACGTAGAACTAATGTTACATTCTACATCAAACGTAGAACTAATGTTACATTCTACATCAAACGTAGAACTAATGTTACATTCTACATCAAACGTAGAACTAATGTTACATTCTACATCAAACGTAGAACTAATGTTACATTCTACATCAAACGTAGAACTAATGTTACATTCTACATCAAACGTAGAACTAATGTTACATTCTACATCAAACGTAGAACTAATGTTAATTTCTACATCAAACGTAGAACTAATGTTAATTTCTACATCAAACGTAGAACTAATGTTAATTTCTACATCAAACGTAGAACTAATGTTACATTCTACATCAAACGTAGAACTAATGATACATTCTACATCAAACGTAGAACTAATGTTACATTCTACATCAAACGTAGAACTAATGTTAATTTCTACATCAAACGTAGAACTAATGATACATTCTACATCAAACGTAGAACTAATGTTAATTTCTACATCAAACGTAGAACTAATGATACATTCTACATCAAACGTAGAACTAATGTTACATTCTACATCAAACGTAGAACTAATGTTACATTCTACATCAAACGTAGAACTAATGATACATTCTACATCAAACGTAGAACTAATGATACATTCTACATCAAACGTAGAACTAATGTTAATTTCTACATCAAACGTAGAACTAATGATACATTCTACATCAAACGTAGAACTAATGATACATTCTACATCAAACGTAGAACTAATGTTACATTCTACATCAAACGTAGAACTAACGTTACATAGAACTACCATTCTCTTTTACATGAACCATAGGCCCATAACACCCTTGAATGTTGACAACAAGATATTTCTGTTATTTGCTGTTATTCTAGTACTACACAACAAACGTATGATGAACGGTGAGAAAACTTTTCCCCGAACCAGAAGCACACTTGATTCTGGGAGCACACTGAGAGCTTGTTGTTTCACCTGTGTGCTCATTACCTGTCAAAGCAGGGGTCTTTCATCTCCTCGGGGAGAACAATGAGTCCTTTCAGGTCATGCCAAGGAAAGCAACAGCTCCAAGGTGAGTTGGTGCATGTGGCATCTCCCAAAGAGGGCAATGCTTTGATCCTATGTTCTGAGAGCAAGATTGGTCCAACAATACCAAATGATTGGTCCGCCCCTCCCTCTCCCCTATGGAAAATACACCCATCCCCCTCCTATCCCGCCTCCTTCTCTTCTCGCGGGTCATAGCCAAAACTTTAATAGTTGACAAACTGTCTCCTGGTTATCCCACACACTCTCCTCCCCTCCCATTCCCATGTCCTCCCTTCTCCTCCCCTTCCCCAGTCCTCCCCTCTCCTCCCCTCCCCTTCCCATGTCCTCCCCTCTCCTTCCCATGTCCTCCCCTCTCCTTCCCATGTCCTCCCCTCTCCTTCCCATGTCCTCCCCTCTCCTTCCCATGTCCTCCCCTCTCCTTCCCATGTCCTCCCCTCTCCTTCCCATGTCCTCCCCTCCCCTTCCCATGTCCTCCCCTCCCCTTCCCATGTCCTCCCCTCCCCTTCCCATGTCCTCCCCTCTCCTTCCCATGTCCTCTCCTCCCCTTCCCATGTCCTCCCCTCCCCTTCCCATGTCCTCCCCTCCCCTTCCCATGTCCTCCCCTCCCCTTCCCATGTCCTCCCCTCCCCTTCCCATGTCCTCCCCTTCCCATGTCCTCCCCTCTCCTTCCCATGTCCTCCCTTCCCCTTCTCATGTCCTCCCCTCTCCTTCCCATGTCCTCCCCTCTCCTTCCCATGTCCTCCCCTCTCCTTCCCATGTCCTCCCCTCTCCTTCCCATGTCCTCTCCTCTCCTTCCCATGTCCTCTCCTCTCCTTCCCATGTCCTCTCCTCTCCTTCCCATGTCCTCCCCTCACCTTCCCATGTCCTCCCCTCACCTTCCCATGTCCTCCCCTCTCCTTCCCATGTCCTCCCCTTCTCATGTCCTCCCCTCTCCTTCCCATGTCCTCCCCTCTCCTTCCCATGTCCTCCCCTCTCCTTCCCATGTCCTCCCCTCTCCTTCCCATGTCCTCCCCTCTCCTTCCCATGTCCTCCCCTCTCCTTCCCATGTCCTCCCCTCCCCTTCCCATGTCCTCCCCTTCCCATGTCCACTCCTCCCCTTCCCATGTCCTCCCCTCCCCTTCCCATGTCCTCTCCTCCCCATGTCCTCCCCTTCCCATGTCCTCCCCTCCCCATGTCCTCCCCTCCCCATGTCCTCCCCTTCCCATGTCCTCCCCTCCCCATGTCCTCCCCTTCCCATGTCCTCCCCTCCCCTCCATTGTCTCCTGTCAGTGATCCTGGCTTGACGTGGTTGTTGTAAATCAATAGCGTCAGGTTGTTTCTGGCGGGAGAGGTTTACAAGCAGGTTTATCGTTTCAACCTGTCAGTGGCAGACGCGTCATATTTATCATAGCCAAGCTTGTAAATTAGAGGAGGCAGTTAGCCCACCAGTCTTCCTCAGGAGGGTTCCCACATCTACTTACATATTTAAAGAAGGATTTGGTCCTTTCTCTCGTGGCTCATGTTTCCCTGCTCTTTCACCTGTATTGACGAGGGGGGTGGTCCTTGAGAACACCAAGTATTCCTGAAGGACCTCTGAGAAACTGCACGTTAATATGTTTTAGGTATAAGAAAGTCTTCTTATTCTTTAAGGAGATCTTTGTATACTCTTTGTCCACGGTGCCCCATTACATAGTGAACGTTCATGCAGATCCATTTTTTCTCAAACAACCAATCCATTCTCTTCCCGTTCCTGCTTTATAATTGGTTTATGTAGTGCACTACTTTAGACCAGAGCCCTATTCCCTATATAGTGCACTACTTTAAACCAGAGCCCTATTCCCTATGTAGTGCACTACTTTAGACCAGAGCCCTATTCCCTATATAGTGCACTACTTTAAACCAAAGCCCTATTCCCTATGTAGTGCACTACTTTAAACCAGAGCCCTATTCCCTATGTAGTGCACTGCTTTAAACCAGAGCCCTATTCCCTATGTAGTGCACTACTTTAGACCAGAGCCCTATTCCCTATGTAGTGCACTACTTTAGACCAGAGCCCTATTCCCTATGTAGTGCACTACTTTAGACCAGAGCCCTATTCCCTATATAGTGCACTACTTTAAACCAGAGCCCTATTCCCTATCTAGTGCACTACTTTAGACCAGAGCCCTATTCCCTATGTAGTGCACTACTTTAGACCAGAGCCCTATTCCCTATGTAGTGCACTACTTTAGACCAGAGCCCTATTCCCTATGTAGTGCACTACTTTAAACCAGAGCCCTATTCCCTATGTAGTGCACTACTTTAAACCAGAGCCCTATTCCCTATATAGTGCACTACTTTAAACCAGAGCCCTATTCCCTATGTAGTGCACTACTTTAAACCAGAGACCTATTCCCTATGTAGTGCACTACTTTAGACCAGAGCCCTATTCCCTATGTAGTGCACTACTTTAGACCAGAACCCTATTCCCTATGTAGTGCACTACTTTAGACCAGAGCCCTATTCCCTATGTAGTGCACTACTTTAGACCAGAGCCCTATTCCCTATGTAGTGCACTACTTTAAACCAGAGCCCTATTCCCTGTGTAGTGCACTACTTTAAACCAGAGCCCTATTCCCTATGTGGTGCACTACTTTAATCCAGAGCCCTATTCCCTATGTGGTGCACTACTTTAGACCAGAGCCCTATTCCCTATATAGTGCACTACTTTAGATCAGAGCCCAATTCCCTATGTAGTGCACTACTTTAGACCAGAGCCCTATGAGAGGATGACTATGGCCATTAAGGCGAGAATCGCTAAAGCAGTCATTTGGACTGCATCATGAATTTAAAAAAAGTATTACTCTTATATATTTAAGTCACCCCCCCCCCCCCCCCCCGTCCTTGACTACTTCTCCCGACAGTAGAGCCTGCTCCCCTCCTTCTCCAGACATTAGGGCCAGCTCCCCTCCTTCTCCAGACAGTGGAGCCAGCTCCCCTCCTTCTCCAGACAGTAGGGCCTGATCCCCTCCTTCTCCCGACAGTAGAGCCTGCTCCCCTCCTTGTCCAGACACTAGGGCCTGCTCCCCTCCTTCTCCAGACAGTAGGGCCAGCTCCCCTCCTTCTCCAGACAGTAGAGCCAGCTCCCCTCCTTCTCCAGACATTAGGGCCAGCTCCCCTCCTTCTTCAGACAGTAGAGCCAGCTCCCCTCCTTCTCCCGACAGTAGGGCCTGATCCCCTCCTTCTCTAGACAGTAGGGCCAGCTCCCCTCCTTCTCCAGACAGTAGGGCCAGCTCCCCTCCTTCTCCAGACAGTAGGGCCTGCTCCCCTCCTTGTCCAGACAGTAGGGCCAGCTCCCCTCCTTCTCCAGACAGTAGGGCCAGCTCCCCTCCTCCAGACAGTATTGCTAGCTCCCCTCCTTTTCCAGACAGTAGGGCTAGCTCCCTTCTTTCTCCAGACAGTAGAGCCAGCTCCCCTTCTTCTACAGACAGTATAGCCAGCTCCCCTTCTTCTTCAGACAGTAGAGCCAGCTCTCCTCCTTCTCCAGACAGTAGGGCCAGCTCCACTCCTTCTCCAGACACTAGGGCCAGTTCCCCTCCTTCTCCAGACAGTAGGGCCAGCTCCCCTTCTCCTCCAGACAGTAGGGCCAGCTCCCCTCCTCCTCCAGACAGTAGGGCCTGTTCCCCTCCTCCTCCAGACAGTAGGGCCTGTTCCCCTCCTACTCCAGACACTAGGGCCAGCTCCCTTCCTTCTCCAGACTGTAGGGCCAGCTCCCCTCCTTCTCCAGACAGTAGAGCCTGCTCCCCTTCTTCTCCAGAAAGTAGAGCCAGTTCCCCTTCTTCTCCAGACAGTAGAGCCAGCTCCCCACCTTCTCCAGACAGTAGGGCCAGCTCCCCACCTTCTCCAGACAGTAGGGCCAGCTCCCCACTTTCTCCAGACAGTAGGGCCAACTCCCCACCTTCTCCAGACACTAGGGCCAGCTCCCCTCCTTCTCCAGACACTAGGGCCAGCTCCCCTCCTTCTCCAGACAGTAGGGCCAGCTCCCCTCCTTCTCCAGACAGTAGGGCCAGCTCCCCTCCTTCTCCAGACAGTAGGGCCAGCTCCCCACCTTCTCCAGACACTAGGGCCAGCTCCCCTCCTTCTCCAGACAGTAGGGCCAGCTCCCCTCCTTCTCCAGACAGTAGGGCCAGTTCCCCTCCTTCTCCAGACAGTAGGGCCAGCTCCCCACCTTCTGCAGACAGTAGGGCCAGCTCCCCTTCTTCTCCAGAAAGTAGAGCCAGTTCCCCTCCTTCTCCAGACAGTAGAGCCAGCTCCCCTCCTTCTCCAGACAGTAGGGCCAGCTCCCCACCTTCTCCAGACAGTAGGGCCAGCTCCCCACCTTCTCCAGACACTAGGGCCAGCTCCCCTCCTTCTCCAGACAGTAGGGCCAGCTCCCCTCCTTCTCCAGACAGTAGGGCCAGCTCCCCTCCTTCGACAGACAGTAGGGCCATCTCCCCTCCTTCTCCAGACACTAGGGCCAGCTCCCCTCCTTCTCCAGACAGTAGGGCCAGCTCCCCTCCTTCACCCGACAGTAGGGCCAGCTCCCCTCCTTGTCCAGACACTAGGGCCTGCTCCCCTCCTTCTCCAGACAGTAGGGCCAGCTCCCCACCTTCTCCAGACACTAGGGCCAGCTCCCCTCCTTCTCCAGACAGTAGGGCCAGCTCCCCTCCTTCTCCAGACAGTAGGGCCAGCTCCCCTCCTTCGACAGACAGTAGGGCCATCTCCCCTCCTTCTCCAGACACTAGGGCCAGCTCCCCTCCTTCTCCAGACAGTAGGGCCAGCTCCCCTCCTTCTCCAGACAGTAGGGCCAGCTCCCCTCCTTCGACAGACAGTAGGGCCATCTCCCCTCCTTCTCCAGACACTAGGGCCAGCTCCCCTCCTTCTCCAGACAGTAGGGCCATCTCCCCTCCTTCTCCAGACACTAGGGCCAGCTCCCCTCCTTCTCCAGACAGTAGGGCCAGCTCCCCTCCTTCACCCGACAGTAGGGCCATCTCCCCTCCTTCTCCAGATGAAATAAATGAAGGGGAGAATGGGTGAGTTGATGAGCGAGGAGAAGTGAACACTGAATAATTATGTAATCACCCATTGTGAATGAAGACCAGAGCCATTCTATTGTATTGATCCATTCTAATAATAATCTCTAAATGGTGTACCCTCTATCAGTCCTCCAAATCCAGGCAGTCTTATCAGTCTACTCTGGTCTACTAGGAGTACACCGTGAGAGTGCGAATAAATTACAATGACAGGAAGACCAAGACAAATGGATGCACATTCTGTGTTGCTACAAAATCTGAATGAAAACAACTCGGATGGTGGGGAAGAAATTAATCATGACATCTCTGATGATTATTCTTCTGATTCTGAACCTCAGCCTGAACCTACACCTCCGAGGGCTACGCCTCAGCCTGAACCTACACCCCCGAGGGCTACGCCTCAGCCTGAACCTACACCTCCGAGGGCTAAGTCTCAGCCTGAACCTACACCTCCGAGGGCTAAGTCTCAGCCTGAACCTACACCTCCGAGGGCTAAGTCTCAGCCTGAACCTACACCTCCGAGGGCTAAGTCTCAGCCTGAACCTACACCTCCGAGGGCTAAGTCTCAGCCTGAACCTACACCTCCGAGGGCTAAGTCTCAGCCTGAACCTACACCTCCGAGGGCTAAGTCTCAGCCTGAACCTACACCTCCGAGGGCTAAGTCTCAGCCTGAACCTACACCACCGAGGGCTACGCCTCAGCCTGAACCTACACCTCCGAGGGCTAAGTCTCAGCCTGAACCTACACCACCGAGGGCTAAGCCTCAGCCTGAACCGACACCCCCGAGGGCTTAGTCTCAGCCTGAACCTACACCACCGAGGGCTTAGTCTCAGCCTGAACCTGCACCTCCGTAGTCTAAGCACAAAAAAGCCAGAATGGTACGCACTGAGCAGATGCCCGCGCCACCATCAAATTATACTGTGAGACAGGAGAGAGGAAAGTACGGCAACGTTTGGATAGAACAAGCCGGTGACAATGCTATGGGCTGATAATCGGCACAAAATGTCATCACTCATCTCAAGCAAAAGAAAAACAAAGCAAAAAAGCAACATAAATCAGCAACGCGTTCACCAGCGTTCGTTGTTTTTGTGGCATGAACATGGACATTCTCCAACTGATTCCATTGCCTGAAAACGCACACAGTATAAGCATGAGCTGACAATAACTGACTATCTTAGACTGCTGTCATATCTACACTTATTATTATTCACTATAATTCCATTATTTATTTTGTACGAAGTTTCACTATTTTATTAAGGCCACTTGGTTGCTTATAGTGATGTTTTGGAACTTGATTTTTTCATCATTTGACAGCACGTCTTGGTGGTTGGGGTATTTTACATTATTTAGATAATTTTTATAAAAATAATCTGTTACAGTGTTCTAACACATATTGCTTTCTGTTTCATAGTTGTAACAAAGACACTCTATGAACCAAATGTATACATTTTTATTATTTAACTAGGCAAGTCAGTTAAGAATAAATTCTTATTTACAATGATGGCCTACCGGGGAACAGTGGGTTAAACTGCCTTGTTCAGGGGCAGAACGACAGATTTTTACCTTGTCAGCTCGGGGATTCGATCTTGCAACCTTTTGGTTACTAGTCCAACGCTCTAACTGTCACGTTCGTCATAACGAGGAGACCAAGGCGCAGCGTGATATGAATAAATACTTATTTTAATGAAGAATAAACACTGAACAAACTATACAAAACAACAAAACCAACGTGAAGCTATGAGACACGAGTACTGACAGGCAACGACACATAGACAATAACCCACCAAATAACCAAGGAATATGGCTGCCTAAATATGGTCCTCAATCAGAGACAACGATAAACAGCTGCCTCTGATTGGGAACCGATCTAGACAACCATAGACATATAAACACCTAGATATACAACAACCCCATGACATACGAAACCCCCTAGACAATACAAAAACTACACAAACCACCCTCGTCACACACTAACCAAACCAAAATAATAAAGAAGACAAAGATAACTAAGGTCGGGGCGTGACAGCTACCTGCCGCCACAATATTTTTGTGTTTTTTTGTTTTAACATAAACTAATCAAAATGCTATTATTATCAGAAAAAAGGTATGATCTAATGTTACCTAAGACCTTCATAAACACAACCAAATTATTATTTTTGCGATAGCATATATCATATGTATTAATTACACTGTTAAAATGTTGCAGTCAGAATGACTGCTCATTAGCTTGAAGGGGGGAGGTCCCTCGAGGCCCAGCGGGTTCCTGAGTCAGGTTCCAGTGCTGTTGCTTCTGCCTCTCCACTGTGACACCAAGAAGCAGACACATTGAATCAGAATCACCTTATACACACTCAGAATGTTACCTGGTGATATGGTGCTGCTAGTGATAGACAACATACTCAGAATGTTACCTGGTGATATGGTGCTGCTAGACAACATACTGAGAATGTTACCTGGTGATATGGTGCTGTTAGACAACATACTCAGTGTTACCTGGTGATATGGTACTGTTAGACAACATACTCAGTGTTACCTGGTGATATGATGCTGCTAGTGATAGACAACATACTCAGAATGTTACCTGGTGATATGGTGCTGCTAGACAACATACTGAGAATGTTACCTGGTGATATGGTGCTGCTAGTGATAGACAACATACTCAGAATGTTACCTGGTGATATGGTGCTGCTAGTGATAGACAAACTCAGTATGTTACCTGGTGATATGGTGCTGCTAGTGATAGACAACATACTGAGAATGTTACCTGGTGATATGGTGCTGCTAGTGATAGACAACATACTCAGAATGTTACCTGGTGATATGGTGCTGCTAGTGATAGACAACATAATCAGAGTGTTACCTGGTGATATGGTGCTGTTAGACAACATACTCAGTGTTACCTGGTGATATGGTGCTGCTAGTGATAGACAACATACTCAGAGTGTTGCCTGGTGATATGGTGCTGCTAGACAACATACTCAGTGTTACCTGGTGATATGGTACTGTTAGACAACATACTCAGTGTTACCTGGTGATATGGTGCTGCTAGTGATAGACAACATACTGAGAATGTTACCTGGTGATATGGTGCTGTTAGACAACATACTCAGTGTTACCTGGTGATATGGTACTGTTAGACAACATACTCTGTTACCTGGTGATATGGTGCTGCTAGTGATAGACAACATACTCAGAATGTTACCTGGTGATATGGTGCTGCTAGACAACATACTGAGAATGTTACCTGGTGATATGGTGCTGCTAGTGATAGACAACATACTCAGAATGTTACCTGGTGATATGGTGCTGCTAGTGATAGACAACATACTCAGAGTGTTACCTGGTGATATGGTGCTGATAGACAACATACTCAGAATGTTACCTGGTGATATGGTGCTGCTAGACAACATACTCAGAATGTTACCTGGTGATATGGTGCTGCTAGACAACATACTCAGAATGTTACCTGGTTATATGGTGCTGCTAGACAACATACTCAGAATGTTACCTGGTGATATGGTACTGTTAGACAACATACTCAGAATGTTACCTGGTGATATGGTGCTGCTAGTGATAGACAACATACTCAGAATGTTACCTGGTGATATGGTGCTGCTAGTGATAGACAACATACTCAGAATGATACCTGGTGATATGGTGCTGTTAGACAACATACTCAGAATGTTACCTGGTGATATGGTGCTGCTAGAGCACATACTCAGAATGTTACCTGGTGATATGGTGCTGCTAGTGATAGACAACATACTCAGAATGTTACCTGGTGATATGGTGCTGCTAGTGATAGACAACATACTCAGAATGTTACCTGGTGATATGGTGCTGCTAGTGATAGACAACATACTCAGAATGTTACCTGGTGATATGGTGCTGCTAGTGATAGACAACATACTCAGAATGATACCTGGCGATATGATGAAAGACAAATATAGATACAGAAACAGACAGAATAGTTTACACAAAGTTTACGTACAGTGCCTTTGGAAAGTATTCAGACCCCTGGACTTTTTCCACATTTTGTTATGTTACAGCATTATTCTAAAATTAAATAAATAAATAAATATCCTCAGCAATCTACACACAATACCCCATAATGATAAACCGAAAACAGTTTTTTTTTTTTCAAATTTACATAAGTATTCTGATATGAGACTCGAAATAGAGCTCAGGTGCATCCTATTTCCTATGATCATCCCTGAGATGTTTATACAACTTAATTTGAGTCCACCTTTGGTAGATTCAATTGATTGGACATTATTTGGAAAGGCATACTACTGTCTATGTAAGGTCCCACAATTGACAGTGCATGTCAGAGCAAAAACCAAGCCATGAAGTTGAAGGAATTGTCCGTAGAGCTCCTTGACAGGATAGTGTCGAGGCATGGATCTGGGGAAGTGTACCAAAAAATGTCTGCAGCATTGAAGGTCCCCAAGAACACAGTGGACTCCATCATTCTTAAATGGAATGAGATTGGAACCACCAATACTCTTCCTAGAGCTGGCCTACCGGCCAGCAATTGGTGGAGAAGGGCCTTGGTCAGGGAGGTGGCCAAGAACCCGATGGTCACTCTGACAGAGCTCTAGAGTTCCTCCGTGGAGATGGGAGAACCTCCCAGAAGGACAACCATGTCTGCAGCACTCCACCAATCAGGCCTTTATGATAGAGTGGCCAGACGGAAGCCACTCCTTAGTAAAAGTCACATGACAGACCGCGTGGAGTTCGCCAAAATGCACCTAAAGACTCAAAACAAGATTCTCTGGTCTGATGAAACCAAGGTTGAACTCTTGGCCTGAATGCCAAGCATCATGTCTGGATGAAACCTGGCACCATCCCTACGGTGAAGCATGGTGGTGGCAGCATCATGCTGTGGGGATGTTTTTCAGTGGCAGGGACTAGGAGACTATTCAGGATCAAGGGAAAGATGAACGGAGCAAAGTGCTCAGAACCTCAGACTGGGGCGAAGGTTCACCTTCCAACAGGACAACGACCCTAAGCACACAGCCAAGACAGCGCAGGAGTGGCTTCGGGACACGTCCCTGAATGTCCTTGAGTGGCCCAGCCAGAGCCCGGACATGAACCTGATTTAAATATCTCTGGAGAGACCTGAAATAGCTGTGCAGCATCGCTCCCCATCCAACCTGACAGAGCTTGAGAGAAGATTGGGAGGAACTCCCCAAATACAGGTGTGCCAAGCTTGTGGTGTCTTACCCAAGATGACTCAAGGCTTTAATTGCTGCCAAAGGTGCTTCATCAAAGGATGTAAATGTAATGTTTTTAATTTTAAAAAAAAAATCTAAGTTAACAAACATTTCTGAAAACCTGTTTTTGCTTTGTCATTATGGGGTTTTCCATGTAGATTGATGAGGGATTTAAAAAAAAATCAATTTTAGATTAAGGCTGTTGTAACAAACAAAATGTGGAAAAAGTCAAGGGGTCTGAATACTTCCCAAAGGCAGATTATATACAACACAAAGATACGTGAACATAGAACTGTAGAGAATGATTGTTAAGCCATGGAGTGAGTCCTCAACGACCGGCCAGAGAATAAAGACTTGGCTATTGATCGTCCACCATTGATGATCGGCTCCGCCCTCTGCGGTGAGGTCATTAGTCATTCTGCTCTCTAATTTGTCTGAACGCCTCAGACACTCTTGTTATTAGCTAATTCTCACACTCCAATGGCATGAACGCTGTGGTCAGGAGTGGGTGGTCTCACAGTCTCTGCATCAGCCGGCTTGGATAACATCAATGCAGCTTTCTGCCAATCGAAAGGCCCTGTTCTGCACCATCACACACTCTCAATTGACTCCTCTCGCTCTGTCTTTTTGTCTCACTCTCTGTCTCTCCTTAACTGGGGGGAAGAGGCATCACAGTTTGACAGTCGAGAGAGACAACAGGAGATTTCACTCTAGCACATCTCTATCTTCCTTTGATCACATGACGTGGTGCTCTCACTGCCCTTCATCTTCCTTTAAACACATGAGGTGGTGCTCTCACTGCCCTCGTCTTCCTTTGATCACATGAC
This sequence comes from Oncorhynchus mykiss, assembly GCF_057628025.1. Taxonomy (NCBI): domain Eukaryota; kingdom Metazoa; phylum Chordata; class Actinopteri; order Salmoniformes; family Salmonidae; genus Oncorhynchus; species Oncorhynchus mykiss. Next base: position 7,954,495 of record NC_143026.1, on the reverse strand, counting down.
GTGGTGCTCTCACTGCCCTCGTCTTCCTTTGATCACATGACGTGGTGCTCTCACTGCCCTCGTCTTCCTTTGATCACATGAGGTAGTACTCTCACTGCCCTCGTCTTCCTTTAAACACATGAGGTGGTACTCTCACTGCCCCTCTTTATCCATTTATACAAGCCCCTCTTTATCCATTTATACAAGCCCCTCTCCCTCTTTATCCATTTATACAAGCCCCTCTTCCCTCTTTATCCATTTATACAAGCCCCTCTTTATCCATTTATACAAGCCCCTCTTCCCTCTTTATCCATTTATACAAGCCCCTCTTTATCCATTTATACAAGCCCCTCTTCCTCTTTATCCATTTATACAAGCCCCTCTTCCCTCTTTATCCATTTATACAAGCCCCTCTTCCTCTTTATCCATTTATACAAGCCCCTCTTCCTCTTTATCCATTTATACAAGCCCCTCTTCCTCTTTATCCATTTATACAAGCCCCTCTCCCCTCTTTATCCATTTATACAAGCCCCTCTTCCTCTTTATCCATTTATACAAGCCCCTCTTCCTCTGTATCCATTTATACAAGCCTCTCTCCCTCTTTATCCATTTATACAAGCCCCTCTTCCCTCTTTATCCATTTATACAAGCCCCTCTTCCTCTTTATCCATTTATACAAGCCCCTCTTCCTCTGTATCCATTTATACAAGCCCCTCTCCCTCTTTATCCATTTATACAAGCCCCTCTTCCCTCTTTATCCATTTATACAAGCCCCTCTTCCCTCTTTATCCATTTATACAAGCCCCTCTTCCCTATTTATCCATTTATACAATCCCCTCTTCCTCTTTATCCATTTATACAAGCCCCTCTTTATCCATTTATACAAGCCCCTCTTTATCCATTTATACAAGCCCCTCTTCCTCTTTATCCATTTATATAATCCCCTCTTCCTCTTTATCCATTTATACAAGCCCCTCTTTATCCATTTATACAAGCCCCTCTTCCTCTTTATCTATTTATACAAGCCCCTCCTCCTCTTTATCCATTTATACAAGCCCCTCTTTATCCATTTATACAAGCCCCTCTTTATCCATTTATACAAGCCCCTCTTCCTCTTTATCCATTTATACAAGCCCCTCTTCCTCTTTATCCATTTATACAAGCCCCTCTTCCCTCTTTATCCATTTATACAAGCCCCTCTTCTTCTTTATCCATTTATACAAGCCCCTCTCCCTCTTTATCCATTTATACAAGCCCCTCTTCCTCTTTATCCATTTATACAAGCCCCTCTTCCTCTGTATCCATTTATACAAGCCCCTCTCCCTCTTTATCCATTTATACAAGCCCCTCTTCCCTCTTTATCCATTTATACAAGCCCCTCTTCCCTCTTTATCCATTTATACAAGCCCCTCTTCCCTCTTTATCCATGTATACAAGCCCCTCTCCCTCTTTGTCCATTTTTACAAGCCCCTCTTCCCTATTTATCCATTTATACAATCCCCTCTTCCTCTTTATCCATTTATACAAGCCCCTCTTTATCCATTTATACAAGCCCCTCTTTATCCATTTATACAAGCCCCTCTTCCTCTTTATCCATTTATACAATCCCCTCTTCCTCTTTATCCATTTATACAAGCCCCTCTTTATCCATTTATACAAGCCCCTCTTCCTCTTTATCCATTTATACAAGCCCCTCTTCCTCTTTATCCATTTATACAAGCCCCTCTTTATCCATTTATACAAGCCCCTCTTTATCCATTTATACAAGCCCCTCTTCCTCTTTATCCATTTATACAAGCCCCTCTTCCTCTTTATCCATTTATACAAGCCCCTCTTCCCTCTTTATCCATTTATACAAGCCCCTCTTCTTCTTTATCCATTTATACAAGCCCCTCTCCCTCTTTATCCATTTATGCAAGCCCCTTTCCCTCTTTGTCAATTTATACAAGCCCCTCTTACCTCTTTATCTATTTATACAAGCCCCTCTCCCCTCTTTATCCATTTATACAAGCCCCTCTTCCCTCTTTATCCATTTATACAAGCCCCTCTCCCCTCTTTATCCATTTATACAAGCCCCTCTCCCCTCTTTATCCATTTATACAAGCCCCTCTCCCCTCTTTATCCATTTATACAAGCCCCTCTCCCCTCTTTATCCATTTATACAAGCCCCTCTCCCCTCTTTATCCATTTATACAAGCCTCTCTTCCTCTTTATCCATTTTTACAAGCCCCTCTTCCCTCTTTATCCATTTATACAAGCCCCTCTCCCCTCTTTATCCATTTATACAAGCCCCTCTCCCCTCTTTATCCATTTTTACAAGCCCCTCTTCCCTCTTTATCCATTTATACAAGCCCCTCTCCCCTCTTTATCCATTTATACAAGCCCCTCTCCCCTCTTTATCCATTTATACAAGCCCCTCTCCCCTCTTTATCCATTTATACAAGCCCCTCTCCCCTCTTTATCCATTTATACAAGCCCCTCTCCCCTCTTTATCCATTTATACAAGCCTCTCTTCCTCTTTATCCATTTATACAAGCCCCTCTCCCCTCTTTATCCATTTATACAAGCCTCTCTTCCTCTTTATCCATTTTTACAAGCCCCCTCTGCCTCTTCAGGCATACATTTCTCCCTCCTCCTCCGAAAATCCCACTCCCGCCTTATGAACAGCTTATTACTGTACAGTCTGTGAAATCCACAGGCAACTCCCATTTACACCAATTAACATAAACAATTAACATATAAAGGCTAATTGACCAAATCATGGGGAGTGAAGGCAGTAAAGGTGGTCGTGGTCGGCAACACACAGGTGGGGAGGGTAGTGTAGCAGTGTGTAGAAACAGCTGCATCGGTTATTGCAAGAATGGTGGTGTGTGTGCGTGTGTGTGTGCACGTGTGCGTGCTTAAATAACACATACGCTTGAAACCAATGTCCTGTGTGACTTGGCTCCCGAGTGACACAGCGTTCTAAGGCACTGTATCTCAGTGGTGTCACTACAGACCCTGGTTCGAATCCAGGCTGTGTCACATCCGGCCGTGATTGGGAGTCCCACAGGGCGGCACACAATTGCCCCAGCGTCGTCTGGGTTTGGCCGGAGTAGGGCCGTCTTTGTAAATAAGAATTTGTTCTTAACTGTCTTGCCCGAGTTAAATAAAGGTCAAATAAAATATAAATAAAATGACTCTCTTTTTGTTTGGTCTGTTCTCTACCACAGCTTCAGCACATACAGCACTGAATACTGGAACAGCACGACGGTCTACACAATTACTGATTTAGTGACCAGTAAAACAGTCTAGTTTGAACTGCAGTTCGCAGCAGCTTTGACTGCCAGACAATGCATACTCGTCATTGTATTAGCAATGCTACCACTGTTATGATTATATTAGCAATGCTACCACTGTTAAGATTATACCGAAACCATGACAACAAAAGTACACGCAGGATCAAAGACTGGGAAAAATATATATATATATATATTTTTCTTTCTTAATGTTTGTGACATAAATATCTCTCATCATGTCTTGGGAAGGGACAGAGAGCGAAGAACATATAGACTGAGGGAAAGGATCATGCTTTAGTGTTGTCCAGTTCCACAGTGTTCATACTCAGCTCTTCATCAGTAGAGGGCGAGGGGTCCCATAATGACTTGTGCTGTGTATCAGTAGAGGGGGAGGGGTTTTAAGTGGGGTCCCATAATGACTTGTGCTGTGTATCAGTAGAGGGGGAGGGGTTTTAAGTGGGGTCCCATAATGACTTGTGCTGTGTATCAGTAGAGGGGGAGGGGTTTTAAGTGGGGTCCCATAATGACGTGTGCTGTGTATCAGTAGAGGGGGAGGGGTTTTAAGTGGGGTCCCATAATGACGTGTGCTGTGTATCAGTAGAGGGGGAGGGGTTTTAAGTGGGGTCCCATAATGACGTGTGCTGTGTATCAGTAGAGGGGGAGGGGTTTTAAGTGGGGTCCCATAATGACTTGTGCTGTGTATCAGTAGAGGGGGAGGGGTTTTAAGTGGGGTCCCATAATGACTTGTGCTGTGTATCAGTAGAGGGGGAGGGATTTTAAGTGGGGTCCCGTGTAATGTAATGTATGTAATGTATCCTGTGTATCCAGGGAAAGCAGATGGAACAAGACACTGAGATCTTTGTCTGTTTCATCAGTCTTATTGTTCTCACAGTCACTGTTTCCTCTCAACGTGGGTAAAAATAGTGAGTTGAAGGTGATGGATCCTTGTGTTCGGAGCACATCCGCGTGTCTATACACGCCTTGCATGGCAGCTTTCATGAGACATTTACCCCCTGATTTGCAACAAGCTTATGTGTGAATAATTAATGCCAATTAATCCTTAATTACGGTGATTAGGCGAGTCACAGGAAATTAAGCTACAGCTGGAGAAGTCACCCCCCTCCTCCTACCTCTTGCTACTACAACCCCCCCCCCCCCCCCCCCCATGCTTGGGAAAAGGACGATTGGGCATAGGAGGTATGTGCCAAGGTTTCTGTGCCAGCGATCAGAGTTACTAGCGACAGTGTATTGCGAACGTCATCAACTCGGTTCTAACTGGTTTCGAAAGCCTGCATTTCCCATGATGTTGGGTTTCTCCATTTCCCATGACGTTGAGCTTCTCCATTTCCCATGACGTTGAGTTTCTCCATTTCCCATGACGGTGAGCTTCTCCATTTCCCATGACGTTGAGCTTCTCCATTTCCCATGACGTTGAGCTTCTCCAATTCCCATGACGTTGAGCTTCTTCATTTCCCCTGACGTTGAGCTTCTCCATTTCCCATGACGTTGAGCTTATTCATTTCCCATGACGTTGAGCTTCTCCAATTCCCCATGACGTTGAGCTTCTCCAATTCCCCATGACGTTGAGCTTCTCCATTTCCCATGACGTTGAGCTTATTCATTTCCCATGACGTTGAGCTTCTCCAATTCCCCATGACGTTGAGCTTCTCCAATTCCCATGACGTTGAGCTTTTCCAATTCCCCATGACGTTGAGCTTCTCCAATTCCCATGATGTTGAGCTTCTCCAATTCCCATTACGTTGAGCTTCTTCAGCAGAAATATTGCTCTATCAATTAAATCAATCTTCAAAGGCATTTAAACCACAATATAACAAGAGTACATGTTTAGTTTTACCTAAAAGCCTCAAGCCATTACTTTCAATACAACCCTATAACTCTAACCTCTGTTGTACAGAAGTTGTGCGTGCAGCTTTACGGGCGTGCACTGTACGCACTTGAACTGGTGAAGAAAACAGCCAAGACCATTAACAGCCCTTCTAGGTACCTGAGCCAATAAAGCTGAAACTGTGATACTGCCAGACCCCCATTAACACCTAGTGAAACATTATCCTGGAAACGTAGCCTCATGCAACAACAGGGCTGGACTCTCTCCCACTAAAATGAAATGGACATAAAAATGAATGGCTTTAGGCTGGAGGGAGAGGTAAAGGACTCCCGTAATATCTGTGATTATGTGACGGGCTGTTTGGGTTGTGGGCAGCTTTTGTTGTCTAATTTCGAATTGGGGGCGGAAGTGGGCAGAGTGCATCCTGGGACGGGTTGAGTTTGTTTCTGGCACTAGTGGTGAGAGGGGAGATGGGTATCTGGCTTGGTTCTGCTCCTGGAGGAATTCACTTACGATTCCCTCCAGTGATGAGTCCTATCGCTGCACCAATGCATGAGCATTGACCATTTTAAAGGATACTTCAGGATGCCTTTTATCTACTTTCCCAGAGTTAGATGTTGTTGTTTTTTAAATGTATCTGCGCCCAGTATGACGTAAGTTAGAGGTAGTTTTGTGAGCCAATGCTAACTAGCGTTAGCACAATGACTGGAAGTCTACAGGAACAGACGTCATTGCGCTAATGACAGCTGCAGAGACATAAACAATGGTATCCACGAGTTCATCTGACTCTGGGTCAGTAGATAAAGGGCCTCATCTGACTCTGGGCCAGTAGATAAAGGGCCTCATCTGACCCTGGGTCAGTAGATAAAGGGCCTCATCTGACTCTGGGTCAGTAGATAAAGGAACTCTGACTCTGGGTCAGTAGATAAAGGAACTCTGACTCTGGGTCAGTAGATAAAGGGCCTCATCTGACCCTGGGTCAGTAGATAAAGGGCCTCATCTGACTCTGGGTCAGTAGATAAAGGACCTCATCTGACTCTGGGTCAGTAGATAAAGGGCCTCATCTGACCCTGGGTCAGTAGATAAAGGGCCTCATCTGACTCTGGGCCAGTAGATAAAGGGCCTCATCTGACCCTGGGTCAGTAGATAAAGGGCCTCATCTGACTCTGGGTCAGTAGATAAAGGGCCTCATCTGACTCTGGGTCAGTAGATAAAGGGCCTCATCTGACTCTGGGTCAGTAGATAAAGGGCCTCATCTGACTCTGGGTCAGTAGATAAAGGGCCTCATCTGACTCTGGGTCAGTAGATAAAGGACCTCATCTGACTCTGGGTCAGTAGATAAAGGGCCTCATCTGACTCTGGGTCAGTAGATAAAGGACCTCATCTGACCCTGGGTCAGTAGATAAAGGACCTCATCTGACTCTGGGTCAGTAGATAAAGGGCCTCATCTGACTCTGGGTCAGTAGATAAAGGGCCTCATCTGACTCTGGGTCAGTAGATAAAGGGCCTCATCTGACCCTGGGTCAGTAGATAAAGGTTCTCATCTGACTCTGGGTCAGTAGATAAAGGGCCTCATCTGACTCTGGGTCAGTAGATAAAGGGCCTCATCTGACTCTGGGTCAGTAGATAAAGGGCCTCATCTGACTCTGGGTCAGTAGATAAAGGGCCTCATCTGACTCTGGGCCAGTAGATAAAGGGCCTCATCTGACTCTGGGCCAGTAGATAAAGGGCCTCATCTGACTCTGGGTCAGTAGATAAAGGACCTCATCTGACTCTGGGTCAGTAGATAAAGGGCCTCATCTGACTCTGGGTCAGTAGATAAAGGTTCTCATCTGACCCTGGGTCAGTAGATAAAGGGCCTCATCTGACTCTGGGTCAGTAGATAAAAGGCCTCATCTGACTCTGGGCCAGTAGATAAAGGGCCTCATCTGACTCTGGGTCAGTAGATAAAGGACCTCATCTGACTCTGGGCCAGTAGATAAAGGGCCTCATCTGACTCTGGGTCAGTAGATAAAGGTTCTCATCTGACTCTGGGTCAGTAGATAAAGGGCCTCATCTGACTCTGGGTCAGTAGATAAAGGTTCTCATCTGACTCTGGGTCAGTAGATAAAGGGCCTCATCTGACTCTGGGTCAGTAGATAAAGGTTCTCATCTGACTCTGGGTCAGTAGATAAAGGGCCTGTGTGCTCATGCATGTAGTGTGTGTGTGAGAGAGTGTGCGTGCGTGTGCATGCTCATGCGCTTAGTTGTGTGTGTGTGCTTATGTGTGTGCTCATGTGTGTAGTAGTGTGTGTGTGTGTGTGTGTGTGCGTGCGCTCATGTGTGTAGTAGTGCGTGCGTGTGCGCGTGTGTGTGTGTACGCTCATGTGTGTAGTAGTGTGTGCGTGCGCTCATGTGTGTAGTAGTGTGTGCGTGTGCGTAGTGCCAGAACCCTATCTGGTGTCTCAGCATCAACAGGAAAGAGACGGTGCCAGAGTGACCCAGTCAGCATATTCCTCCATAGGACGACTCTCTGCCCAGGAGCAGAATAAACGAGTTTGGAGAAAGCAGTAGAACCTCATGCTGGAGAGAGAGAGAGAGAGAGAGAGAGAGAGAGAGATCAACTTTGACTTGTCGTCTCCTGCATTAAAACGTGGAGTTCCTCTATTTAGAGTGGAGCAGCACCCTCAGAATCAAAGACGCCCAAAGTGTACACAGCTTCTGTTTTGCTAAAGCTCCGTGTGAGAGTCTACTAACTATGCCAATATTTACTCAGAGCCCCCATTTGAAATATTAACACGTTACCAGCGAAGGGGCTCAGCTGAGACTTGTCAGTTTAGCAGATTAGTTTTGCCCTTGAACGAAATCAGCAAACAGATACTATAGTGAACGAAGTCAGCAAACAGCTACTATAGTGAACGAAATCAGCAAACAGCTACTATAGTGAACGAAATCAGCAAACAGATACTATAGTGAACGAAGTCAGTAAACAGCTACTATAGTGAACGAAGTCAGTAAACAGATACTATAGTGAACGAAGTCAGTAAACAGCTACTATAGTGAACGAAGTCAGCAAACAGCTACTATAGTGAACGAAGTCAGTAAACAGCTACTATAGTGAACGAAGTCAGTAAACAGATACTATAGTGAACGAAGTCAGTAAACAGCTACTATAGTGAACGAAGTCAGCAAACAGCTACTATAGTGAACGAAGTCAGCAAACAGCTACTATAGTGAACGAAGTCAGTAAACAGCTACTATAGTGAACGAAGTCAGCAAACAGCTACTATAGTGAACGAAGTCAGTAAACAGATACTATAGTGAACGAAGTCAACAAACAGCTACTATAGTGAACGAAGTCAGTAAACAGATACTATAGTGAACGAAGTCAGCAAACAGCTACTATAGTGAACGAAGTCAGCAAACAGCTACTATAGTGAACGAAGTCAGTAAACATATACTATAGTGAACGAAGTCAGCAAACAGCTACTATAGTGAACGAAGTCAGCAAACAGCCACTATAGTGAACGAAGTCAGCAAACAGCTACTATAGTGAACGAAGTCAGCAAACAGCTACTATAGTGAACGAAGTCAGTAAACAGCTACTATAGTGAACAAAGTCAGCAAACAGCTACTATAGTGAACGAAGTCAGCAAACAGCTACTATAGTGAACGAAGTCAGTAAACAGCTACTATAGTGAACAAAGTCAGCAAACAGATACTATAGTGAACGAAGTCAGTAAACAGCTACTATAGTGAACGAAGTCAGTAAACAGATACTATAGTGAACGAAGTCAGTAAACAGCTTCTATAGTGAACGAAGTCATCAAACAGATACTATAGTGAACGAAGTCAGTAAACAGCTACTATAGTGAACGAAGTCAGTAAACAGCTACTATAGTGAACGAAGTCAGTAAACAGATACTATAGTGAACGAAGTCAGTAAACAGCTACTATAGTGAACGAAGTCATCAAACAGATACTATAGTGAACGAAGTCAGTAAACAGATACTATAGTGAACGAAGTCAGTAAACAGATACTATAGTGAACGAAGTCAGCAAACAGATACTATAGTGAACGAAGTCAGTAAACAGATACTACAGTGAACGAAGTCAGCAAACAGCTACTACAGTGAACGAAGTCAGCAAACAGCTACTACAGTGAACGAAGTCAGCAAACAGCTACTATAGTGAACGAAGTCAGTAAACAGCTACTATAGTGAACGAAGTCAGTAAACAGATACTACAGTGAACGAAGTCAGTAAACAGCTACTATAGTGAACGAAGTCAGCAAACAGCTACTATAGTGAACGAAGTCAGTAAACAGCTACTATAGTGAACGAAGTCAGTAAACAGCCACTATAGTGAACGAAGTCAGCAAACAGCTACTATAGTGAACGAAGTCAGCAAACAGCTACTATAGTGAACGAAGTCAGTAAACAGCTACTATAGTGAACAAAGTCAGTAAACAGCTACTATAGTGAACGAAGTCAGCAAACAGCTACTATAGTGAACGAAGTCAGCAAACAGCTACTATAGTGAACGAAATTAGCAAACAGCTACTATAGTGAACAAAGTCAGTAAACAGATACTATAGTGAACGAAGTCAGTAAACAGCTACTATAGTGAACGAAGTCAGCAAACAGCTACTATAGTGAACGAAGTCAGCAAACAGCTACTATAGTGAACGAAGTCAGTAAACAGATACTATAGTGAACGAAGTCAGCAAACAGATACTATAGTGAACGAAGTCAGTAAACAGATACTATAGTGAACGAAGTCAGCAAACATATACTATAGTGAACGAAGTCAGTAAACAGATACTATAGTGAACGAAGTCAGCAAACAGATACTATAGTGAACGAAGTCAGTAAACAGATACTATAGTGAACGAAGTCAGCAAACAGCTACTATAGTGAACGAAGTCAGCAAACAGATACTATAGTGAACGAAGTCAGTAAACAGATACTATAGTGAACGAAGTCAGTAAACAGATACTATAGTGAACGAAGTCAGTAAACAGATACTATAGTGAACAAAGTCAGTAAACAGATACTATAGTGAACGAAGTCAGCAAACAGATACTATAGTGAACGAAGTCAGCAAACAGATACTATAGTGAACGAAGTCAGTAAACAGCTACTATAGTGAACGAAGTCAGCAAACAGATACTATAGTGAACGAAGTCAGTAAACAGCTACTATAGTGAACGAAGTCAGCAAACAGCTACTATAGTGAACGAAGTCAGCAAACAGCTACTATAGTGAACGAAGTCAGTAAACAGATACTATAGTGAACGAAGTCAGCAAACAGCTACTATAGTGAACGAAGTCAGTAAACAGATACTATAGTGAACGAAGTCAACAAACAGCTACTATAGTGAACGAAGTCAGTAAACAGATACTATAGTGAACGAAGTCAGCAAACAGCTACTATAGTGAACGAAGTCAGCAAACAGCTACTATAGTGAACGAAGTCAGTAAACAGATACTATAGTGAACGAAGTCAACAAACAGCTACTATAGTGAACGAAGTCAGTAAACAGATACTATAGCGTAACGAAGCAACTTCAAAAGTCATCCTTGCTGACAGACATTCGCACCCCCCCCCCAACAAAAAATAACGTAACTAAAAACAACCGCTTGTTACTGTAAAAGTTTCCTTTTAAAAAATATTTTAAAAATCCCCTCAAAACCGATGTTCTGAGTGTGCCTGTGTGTTCAGAACGTTTCCTATTCATGTATTGTATCGTTGTAAAAAGGTCCACATTGATTTTCTAACCAGCAGGAGTCCCGGAGTCGTGGGTTTGTAGACACTTCTTAATAATGCTGAGGAGGGAGAGTAGAGGGAGGAAGAGTAGAGGGATGGATGGAGAGTAGAGGGAGGAAGAGTAGAGGGATGGAGAGTAGAGGGAGGGAGAGTAGAGGGAGGGAGAGTAGAGGGATGGAGAGTAGAGGGAGGGAGAGTAGAGAGATGTAGAGGGAGGAAGAGTAGAGGGATGGAGAGTAGAGGGATGGAGAGTAGAGGGATGGAGAGTAGAGGGATGGAGAGTAGAGGGAGGGAGAGTAGAGGGAGGGAGAGTAGAGGGAGGGATGGAGAGTAGAGGAAGGAAGAGTAGAGGGATGGAGAGTAGAGGGAGGAAGAGTAGAGGGATGGAGAGTAGAGGAAGGAAGAGTAGAGGGAGGGATGGAGAGTAGAGGAAGGAAGAGTAGAGGGATGGAGAGTAGAGGGAGGAAGAGTAGAGGGATGGAGAGTAGAGGGATGGAGAGTAGAGGGAGGGAGACTAGAGGGAGGGAGAGTAGAGGGATGGAGAGTAGAGGGAGGGAGAGTAGAGGGATGGAGAGTAGAGGAAGGAAGAGTAGAGGGAGGGATGGAGAGTAGAGGAAGGAAGAGTAGAGGGAGGAAGAGTAGAGGGATGAGAGTAGAGGGAGGGAGAGTAGAGGGAAGGAGAGTAGAGGGAGGGAGAGTAGAGGGATGGAGAGTAGAGGGAGGAAGAGTAGAGGGAGGAAGAGTAGAGGGAGGGAGAGTAGAGGGAGGAAGAGTAGAGGGAGGGAGAGTAGAGGGAGGGAGAGTAGAGGGAGGGAGAGTAGAGGGATGGAGATACTATAGCGTAACGAAGCAACTTCAAAAGTCATCCTTGCTGACAGACATTCGCACCCCCCCCCCCCAACAAAAAATAACGTAACTAAAAACAACCGCTTGTTACTGTAAAAGTTTCCTTTTAAAAAATATTTTAAAAATCCCCTCAAAACCGATGTTCTGAGTGTGCCTGTGTGTTCAGAACGTTTCCTATTCATGTATTGTATCGTTGTAAAAAGGTCCACATTGATTTTCTAACCAGCAGGAGTCCCGGAGTCGTGGGTTTGTAGACACTTCTTAATAATGCTGAGGAGGGAGAGTAGAGGGAGTAGAGGGAGGAAGAGTAGAGGGATGGATGGAGAGTAGAGGGAGGAAGAGTAGAGGGATGGAGAGTAGAGGGAGGGAGAGTAGAGGGAGGGAGAGTAGAGGGATGGAGAGTAGAGGGAGGGAGAGTAGAGGGAGGGAGAGTAGAGGGAGGGAGAGTAGAGGGATGGAGAGTAGAGGGAGGAAGAGTAGAGGGATGGAGAGTAGAGGGAGGGAGAGTAGAGGGATGGAGAGTAGAGGGAGGGAGAGTAGAGGGAGGGAGAGTAGAGGGAGGGAGAGTAGAGGGAGGGATGGAGAGTAGAGGAAGGAAGAGTAGAGGGATGGAGAGTAGAGGGAGGAAGAGTAGAGGGATGGAGAGTAGAGGAAGGAAGAGTAGAGGGAGGGATGGAGAGTAGAGGAAGGAAGAGTAGAGGGATGGAGAGTAGAGGGATGGAGAGTAGAGGGAGGAAGAGTAGAGGGATGGAGAGTAGAGGGAGGGAGACTAGAGGGAGGGAGAGTAGAGGGATGGAGAGTAGAGGGAGGGAGAGTAGAGGGATGGAGAGTAGAGGAAGGAAGAGTAGAGGGAGGGATGGAGAGTAGAGGAAGGAAGAGTAGAGGGAGGAAGAGTAGAGGGATGAGAGTAGAGGGAGGGAGAGTAGAGGGAAGGAGAGTAGAGGGAGGGAGAGTAGAGGGATGGAGAGTAGAGGGATGGAGAGTAGAGGGAGGAAGAGTAGAGGGAGGAAGAGTAGAGGGAGGGAGAGTAGAGGGAGGGAGAGTAGAGGGAGGGAGAGTAGAGGGAGGGAGAGTAGAGGGAGGAAGAGTAGAGGGAGGGAGAGTAGAGGGAGGGAGAGTAGAGGGAGGGAGAGTAGAGGGATGGAGAGTAGAGGGATGGAGAGTAGAGGGAGGAAGAGTAGAGGGAGGAAGAGTAGAGGGAGGAAGAGTAGAGGGAGGGAGAGTAGAGGGAGGGAGAGTAGAGGGAGGGAGAGTAGAGGGAGGGAGAGTAGAGGGATGGAGAGTAGAGGGATGGAGAGTAGAGGGAGGGAGAGTAGAGGGATTGAGAGTAGAGGAAGGAAGAGTAGAGGGAGGGATGGAGAGTAGAGGAAGGAGAGTAGAAGGAAGAGTAGAGGGAGGAAGAGTAGAGGGATGGAGAGTAGAGGGAGGGAGAGTAGAGGGATGGAGAGTAGAGGAAGGAAGAGTAGAGGGAGGGATGGAGAGTAGAGGAAGGAAGAGTAGAGGGATGGATGGAGAGTAGAGGGAGGAAGGGGAGGGGGAGAAGAAGGAGAGTAGTGGGGGGGAGAGGAAGGAGGAGGAGAGAGAATATAATGCTTATATCCATGAAGTGATGCTAACACTAACGAACCTACCGCAGAGCGCACTTGTAATAAACCTGTTTGAGTGCCTATTTGTTGGCATACGTGCCTGTAGTCACATATACCCTATTTGTTGGCATACGTGCCTGTAGTCACATATACCCTATTTGTTTCAGTGATTACACTGCAGTTAACCTATGGTAGCTATCAGATTGTCTAACCTGGGATAGAGGAGAACAGCTGGCCAGTTTGAACCTGGGGTGAGCGACGTTAGCGACTAGCGTTAGCGCCTGTTCTGCTAATGGAGTATGGAGGACCTGAAAGACTACCCCCTCGACCTCCTGTTGACCTCGTCAACAGAGCTGAGTTCCTCACATGTTTTTGGGACCAAGTCACCTACTGAGTGCCATTCAACTGGGGAGGTTGAGAGGCAGGGAGGGGAGGATGGAGGCAGGGAGGATGGAGGCAGGGAGGAGGGAGAGTAGAGGGATGGAGGGAGAACAGAGGGATGGAGGGAGAATAGAGGGATGAGGGAGAATAGAGGGATGGAGAGAGAGTAGAGGGATAGATGAGGGAGAGACGGATAGTGGCGGGAGAGTAGAGGGATGGAGGGAGGGAGAAGATAGGGGTGGAGGGAGGGAGAAGAGAGGGATGGAGGGATGGAGAATAGAGGGATGGAGGGAGGGAGAGAGAGTAGAGGGATGAAGGGAGGGAGAAGAGAGGGGTGGAGGGAGGGAGAAGAGAGGGATGGAGGAGAAGAGGGGGATGGAGGGAGAGTAGAGGGATGGAGGGAGAGTAGAGGGATGGAGGGAGGGAGAAGAGAGGGATGGAGGGAGGGAGAAGAGAGGGATGGAGGGAGGGAGAAGAGAGGGATGGAGGGGCGGAGAATAGAGGGATGGATGGAGAGTAGAGGGATGGAGGGAGAGTAGAGGGATGGAGAGTAGAGGGATGGATGGGGAGTAGAGGGATGGATGGAGAGTAGAGGGATGGAGAGTAGAGGGATGGAGGGAGAGTAGAGGGATGGAGAGTAGAGGGATGGATGGAGAGTAGAGGGATGGATGGAGAGTAGAGGGAGGAAGAGTAGAGGGATGGAGGGAGAGTAGAGGGATGGAGGGAGAGTAGAGGGATGGAGAGTAGAGGGATGGAGAGTAGAGGGATGGAGGGAGAGTAGAGGGATGGAGAGTAGAGGGATGGATGGAGAGTAGAGGGAGGGAGAGTAGAGGGATGGATGGAGAGTAGAGGGATGGATGGAGAGTAGAGGGAGGAAGAGTAGAGGGATGGAGGGAGAGTAGAGGGATGGAGGGAGAGTAGAGGGATGGAGAGTAGAGGGATGGAGAGTAGAGGGATGGAGGGAGAGTAGAGGGATGGAGAGTAGAGGGATGGATGGAGAGTAGAGGGATAGTGGAGGGAGATTCTTGTAATTGTAGAGGTAAATCAAACCCAAAGAGATATCACGAGGCCCACATGATGATGTATTGTTCTAGTCAACCACTATTGTGTGTTCAGTATACTGTATGCATGTATTTCACCTCATTTACTGCTTTCTGTTCAATGGGCAAATGTGTCGGTAAGAGACTCAAGACTTGACTGGGAAGGTGTAGTGTGCTTGTAGTTCTACTGACCGTCTAATTCACCAATAACCCTGCTACTGCTGCTTTATATTCAAACCAAAATCAAATCAAATGTTATTGGTCACATACACATGGTTAGTAGATGTTATTGGTCACATGGTTAGTAGATGTTATTGGTCACATACACATGGTTAGTAGATGTTATTGGTCACATGGTTAGCAGATGTTATTGGTCACATACACATGGTTAGCAGATGTTATTGGTCACATACACATGATTAGCAGATGTTATTGGTCACATGGTTAGCAGATGTTATTGGTCACATACACATGGTTAGCAGATGTTATTGGTCACATACACATGGTTAGCAGATGTTATTGGTCACATACACATGGTTAGCAGATGTTATTGGTCACATACACATGGTTAGCAGATGTTATTGGTCACATGGTTAGTAGATGTTATTGGTCCATACACATGGTTAGTAGATGTTATTGGTCCATACACATGGTTAGCAGATGTTATTGGTCACATACACATGGTTAGCAGATGTTATTGGTCACATGGTTATCAGATGTTATTGGTCACATACACATGGTTAGTAGATGTTATTGGTCACATACACATGGTTAGCAGATGTTATTGGTCACATGGTTAGCAGATGTTATTGGTCCATACACATGGTTAGTAGATGTTATTTGTCACATACACATGGTTAGCAGATGTTATTGGTCACATGGTTAGCAGATGTTATTGGTCCATACACATGGTTAGTAGATGTTATTTGTCACATACACATGGTTAGCAGATGTTATTGGTCCATACACATGGTTAGCAGATGTTATTGGTTACATACACATGGTTAGCAGATGTTATTGGTCCATACACATGGTTAGCAGATGTTATTGGTCCATACACATGGTTAGCAGATGTTTTTGGTCACATACACATGGTTAGCAGATGTTATTGGTCACATACACATGATTAGCAGATGTTATTGGTCACATGGTTAGCAGATGTTATTGGTCACATACACCTGTTCAGCAGATGTTATTCGTCACATACACATGGTTAGCAGATGTTATTGGTCACATACACATGGTTAGCAGATGTTATTGGTCACATACACATGGTTAGCAGATGTTATTGGTCACATGGTTAGCAGATGTTATTGGTCACATACACGTGGTTAGCAGATGTTATTGGTCACATGGTTAGCAGATGTTATTGGTCACATACACATGGTTAGCAGATGTTATTGGTCACATGGTTAGCAGATGTTATTGGTCACATGGTTAGCAGATGTTATTGGTCACATACACATGGTTAGCAGATGTTATTGGTCACATACACATGGTTAGTAGATGTTATTGGTCACATGGTTAGCAGATGTTATTGGTCACATACACATGGTTAGCAGATGTTATTGGTCACATACACATGGTTAGCAGATGTTAATGGTCACATACACATGGTTAGCAGATGTTATTGGTCACATACACATGGTTAGCAGATGTTATTGGTCACATACACATGGTTAGTAGATGTTATTGGTCACATGGTTAGCAGATGTTGTTGGTCACATACACGTGGTTAGCAGATGTTAATGCGAGTGTAGCGAAATGCTTGTACTTCTAGTTCCGACAATGCAGTAATAACCAACGAGTAATCTAACCTAACAATTCCAAAACTACTACCTTATAGACACAAGTGTAAAGGGATAAAGAATATGTACATTAGAGGTAAATCAAACCCATATTAAACCTTTTATTAGACTAATTACCAACATCAGTCGTACACTCTCATTTCAATAGATTTCAATGAAAATGCAAATGTATTTTTTCAGTATAAAATGACCTAGTCCTTCTGTCGGCTAGAATTACCCAGCATGCCTGTTACATGACTAATTTGCTCTCACGCGGCCACCAGCTCTGGCTATCTGTGACAATAATAAGGAATCAAACACCCCACGCCGTGGTGCCACAGGAAGATAAAAGGCATGTTCGCCTTTAAAAAAAATAAAATATGCATTTAGGTTCCTCATTTCAACTCCAATCGGTGCCGCTTGGTAAAGAAATCCACCCCCTCCCGCAGTTCCCTTCAATATTTAATTCCACCCCCCCCCCCCCCCCCCCCCCCAAACCTGTCATTATGCCGCGGTGAAGTCGGCATCAAGTGTTGCGGTGAACAGATGAAATTATACTTGGAAATGGGCGCCAGAGTGATTTAAAGGGTGTGTATATATTTGTTTTGCCCGCAACCTATAATGGGCTCTCGTGCCAAAAAGGCGCTTCGTTTCAATCCCCCGGTCATTCCTTTCTAGATTTATTCATGTTTCAGCAACCCCCTCCCTCTCCCCGCCCCCCCCCCCCCCCCCCCCCCCCCCTCCCTTCGTCAATCTGGTTTGTCTCACCAAACACTTCAGGTCTCTGGTGGCTTGGTTTAATATACACACTGGAGGCTCCGAGATGTCCAGAACATCTAGAAGGGAGGAGATGAGGGAGGAGATGGATGAGGAGAGGAAGAGAGAGAGAAGGAGGGAGAGAGGAAGAGTAGGAGGGAGAGAGGAAGAGTAGGAGGGAGAGAGCGGAGGGAGGAGGGGAGGGGAGGGAGGGAGGAAGAGGAGTAGGAGGAGGGAGGAGGAGAGGGAGAGATGGATGAGGAGGGAGAGAGAGAGAGAAGGAGGGAGAGAGGAAGAGTAGGAGGGAGAGAGCAGAGGGAGGAGGGGAGGGAGGGAGGAAGAGGAGGAGGGAGGAGGAGAGGGAGAGATGGATGAGGAGGGAGAGAGAGAGAGAAGGAGGGAGAGAGGAAGAGTAGGAGGGAGAGAGGGGAGGAAGAGGAGGAGGAGGAGGGAGGAGATGGATGAGAGGGAGAGATGGGAGAGATGGAGGAGGAAGAGGAGGAGGGAGGAGAGAGAGAGAGGGAGGAAGAGTGAACCTATAGTAATGGTACTCTTAACTCGTTGATACAATACATGCATTACCCCAATCATTAATCTAAGGCTGCTAGTTTTAGTATACAGAGCCTGGTATGCAGGTCCTATGGGAGCACATATTCAGTACTGTAGCAGTACTGAAACCTGATGTGAGACCAATATACTGAGTTGGCTGCTCAGCAGTGGCCATGCTAAAGGTACGTTGTAATATGGACCATTCGATTATTGAGTGTATTGAAAGCAGCATTTACAATGATATATGTATATACTGTATATAATTTAGGGGTAGATCAGCTTTACTACTGTAGATAGATTGTAGCTTCTATCAATGTAATTGTCTGCATCATTTCCAATCCCCCATATATATATTTTTTTTGTAAATATATAAAATATAGATATTTTTTAAATATATATTCCTTTATTATGTTCCCCTAACCCTACCATCCCTCCCCTAATTGGAGTAAACTAATGGACAACAACACTTGGGCTTCTACTTCCAGATTATACATATTATATACATTTTACAGACACAGTATATTTTACATTAGTTATCTTTTGTTTGTTGTTAGTCCCAGCCTTCAGTTCCCATCAAACCCCTCCCATCTATCTCTGAACACCATCCAGTCCCATCCTTCAGTTCCCATCAAACCCCTCCCATCTATCTCTGAACACCACCCAGTCCCATCCTTCAGTTCCCATCAAACCCCTCCCGTCTATCTCGGAACACCATCCAGTCCCATCCTTCAGTTCCCATCAAACCCCTCCCATCTATCTCAGAACACCATCCAGTCCCATCCTTCAGTTCCCATCAAACCCCTCCCATCTATCTCTGAACACCATCCAGTCCCATCCTTCAGTTCCCATCAAACCCCTCCCATCTATCTCTGAACACCACCCAGTCCCATCCTTCAGTTCCCATCAAACCCCTCCCGTCTATCTCGGAACACCATCCAGTCCCATCCTTCAGTTCCCATCAAACCCCTCCCATCTATCTCAGAACACCATCCAGTCCCATCCTTCAGTTCCCATCAAACCCCTCCCGTCTATCTCTGAACACCATCCAGTCCCAGCCTTCAGTTCCCATCAAACCCCTCCCATCTATCTCTGAACACCATCCAGTCCCATCCTTCAGTTCCCATCAAACCCCTCCCATCTATCTCTGAACACCACCCAGTCCCATCCTTCAGTTCCCATCAAACCCCTCCCATCTATCTCTGAACACCATCCAGTCCCATCCTTCAGTTCCCATCAAACCCCTCCCGTCTATCTCGGAACACCATCCAGTCCCATCCTTCAGTTCCCATCAAACCCCTCCCATCTATCTCTGAACACCATCCAGTCCCATCCTTCAGTTCCCATCAAACCCCTCCCATCTATCTCTGAACACCATCCAGTCCCATCCTTCAGTTCCCATCAAACCCCTCCCATCTATCTCTGAACACCATCCAGTCCCATCCTTCAGTTCCCATCAAACCCCTCCCATCTATCTCAGAACACCATCCAGTCCCATCCTTCAGTTCCCATCAAACCCCTCCCATCTATCTCTGAACACCATCCAGTCCCATCCTTCAGTTCCCATCAAACCCCTCCCATCTATCTCTGAACACCATCCAGTCCCATCCTTCAGTTCCCATCAAACCCCTCCCATCTATCTCTGAACACCATCCAGTCCCATCCTTCAGTTCCCATCAAACCCCTCCCATCTATCTCTGAACACCATCCAGTCCCATCCTTCAGTTCCCATCAAACCCCTCCCATCTATCTCTGAACTCCATCCAGTCCCATCCTTCAGTTCCCATCAAACCCCTCCCATCTATCTCTGAACACCATCCAGTCCCATCCTTCAGTTCCCATCAAACCCCTCCCATCTATCTCTGAACACCATCCAGTCCCATCCTTCAGTTCCCATCAAACCCCTCCCATCTATCTCTGAACACCATCCAGTCCCATCCTTCAGTTCCCATCAAACCCCTCCCATCTATCTCTGAACACCATCCAGTCCCATCCTTCAGTTCCCATCAAACCCCTCCCATCTATCTCTGAACACCATCCAGTCCCATCCTTCAGTTCCCATCAAACCCCTCCCATCTATCTCTGAACACCATCCAGTCCCATCCTTCAGTTCCCATCAAACCCCTCCCATCTATCTCTGAACACCATCCAGTCCCATCCTTCAGTTCCCATCAAACCCCTCCCATCTATCTCGGAACACCATCCAGTCCCATCCTTCAGTTCCCATCAAACCCCTCCCATCTATCTCTGAACACCATCCAGTTCTGATTTCTATTTGCCTATTTGAAAGCAGAATATATTATTTACCATATCTGATGGTCGTATTATAGCATAAAATTGCATGAAATACGACATTTGTTAAAAGATTGAATGTAACATTTTACGTTTGTCATTTATGTACGCCATGCCATCATCATATTGTCCCCAGTCCTCAATGAAAGACTCGTGTAGGGTCGTGATGACCTTTGACCCCCTGGTGTTTCCACAGTAGTATAATTGGCTACTAGTCCAGAATGAATGAAGATTCAATACAAGGAGGATCAATGCATTTACCTCTGTTTAGGGCCAGCACTTATCTTAACTGGGCTAACTTGGATAGCCTGAGCGTTCCTCTGTTTAGGGCCAGCACTTATCTTAACTAGGCTAACTTGGATAGCCTGAGCGTTCCTCTGTTTAGGTTCCAGCACTTATCTTAACTGGGCTAACTTGGATAGCCTGAGCGTTCCTCTGTTTAGGGCCAGCACTTATCTTAACTGGGCTAACTTGGATAGCCTGAGCGTTCCTCTGTTTAGGTTCCAGCACTTATCTTAACTGGGCTAACTTGGATAGCCTGAGCATTCCTCTGTTTAGGTTCCAGCACTTATCTTAACTGGGCTAACTTGGATAGCCTGAGCGTTCCTCTGTTTAGGTTCCAGCACTTATCTTAACTGGGCTAACTTGGATAGCCTGAGCGTTCCTCTGTTTAGGTTCCAGCACTTATCTTAACTGGGCTAACTTGGATAGCCTGAGCGTTCCTCTGTTTAGGTTCCAGCACTTATCTTAACTGGGCTAACTTGGATAGCCTGAGCGTTCCTCTGTTTAGGTTCCAGCACTTATCTTAACTGGGCTAACTTGGATAGCCTGAGCGTTCCTCTGTTTAGGTTCCAGCACTTATCTTAACTGGGCTAACTTGGATAGCCTGAGCGTTCCTCTGTTTAGGTTCCAGCACTTATCTTAACTGGGCTAACTTGGATAGCCTAGTTCCTCTTATGTTCCCACGGTTTTGTACTGTAGTGGGTTACTTCTGTATTTTAAATCCAACATGACATCCTCATGCTTTGTGTGGTGTGTAGAATACACATATATATATATATATATATATATATATATATATATATATATATATATATATATATATATATATATATATATATATATATATATATATATATATAGTCATTCTATGACTGTGATATGTAAACATTGGGTATAAACTAGCGAAGATGACAGGGGGTTCTGGGGTGGTGAGATGTTTGAGGAAGACTGTTTCCGACTGGTCCCCCCTAACATGCCCCCTTCCATGGATTCAGGTGCTTACCTACAGCCCCTATACCTCCTACTATCTGCTTCCAAGGGGATTCATAGGTTGTGCCCCCCCCCCCCAATCCCGCCCCGCCCACTTTACATTGGTAGCCTTATATGGTTTAATTACAAAGGTAATTAATGGCTGACATCATGTCTTTTGGTGACAACCTGCACATGCCCGTTACAGGCATGATTTTGACCGTGTTTTTTCTCTCTGTCTCTCATCTCCCATCTCAGCTGCACACTGTAGCATGAGGGTGTGGGTACATCATTTCTTTCTACACGCCTCTAAATTGTGTCGGTTTCCTGAAAAGCGTTGATGACCTATCCATTTCAATGAGCCCTTTAACAGAGCAGTCAGGCAGACGGACGTCTGGCCTTTTTTCCCCCTGGACCCAATATTAATTCAATGTGACCCGGCATAGGTCACCTGGGGCTCTATCTCTGTGTGTCTGTGTGTGCCTGTGTGTGTGTGTGCCTATGTGTGCCTGTGTGTGCGTGCCTGTGTGTCTGAGTGTGTGTGTGTCTATGTGTGTGCGTCTGTGTGTGTGTCCCAGACTGAAGGTCCGTGAGGGTGTATTGATTGGGTCCATCAGGGAGCTGTGCTGCCACCATTCTGGTTTGCGGAGGTTAACAAGAAATTCAATCAAGGAGCCTGTGTCCCCACAGTGCACAACAGTGTAAAATAACAATGTAGGCCTTTGTGATTCATTTATATTGATCCACATTTAGCAAGGAAGTAGCCTGTATAAGTCCCTGAAATAAAGTGGTGGAATATGGTCCGGCCCAAGGGTAAAGTTATAATGAGCTGAAGGAAGTTTGGGAATGGATTGCCTGGTGCTGGTATAGTCTGAGTGACCGCAGGGCATAATGATTATATTCACCATTGGCCATTTAGGGTGTTCGATAGGGAGGCATTAGGCACTGGTTCCACACACACACACACACACACACACACACACACACACACACACACACACACACACACACACACACACGCAGATGCGTACATGCCTGGAATTGCAAACACACACACACACACCACACAACCACACACACACACACACTTGCCAATAATCTCAATTACAAGGATATAATATTTTTTACAAAAGCTTGTTTGTGTTATTAACAATACCTGAGTAGATGTATTTATGTCATGTTATTAGGGGTGTGAACTTTAAAATGTTTAAAACGAAATTTAATTCTTAAAATACATGTGGGGGTTTTTGTCTCTCCAGAAAATTAAAATCACACTGCAGTTATCATACAACTACCACTAACAGGTCCCGATCATCATCATCATCATCATCATCGTCATAAAGGGAGAAAATGTCAACAAATATGTTTACCTAACGCAATAACGCTGTACCGTTAGTAAGAGGGGATATGCATCTTTCTAGTTGTCTGCCACGGATATAAAGTCCTCCGTGTGCACCGTGGTTAAAAGTTGGGGGGGGAAATACACTGATTACAGATTTCATTGCAGTTGATATGCAGCCATTGTCAATGGCCTTTGTGAGTTGAGGTAATTTGCTAAATGAAGGACTGTCCGTGCCATTTGAACTGCGACTCGTGCTACTGAAACAAGTGTGTCTTCCTCATCAATATCACTGTGCACCGTTTACTCTGAAACAAGTGTGTCTTCCTCATCAATATCACTGTGCACCGTTTACTCTGAAACAAGTGTGTCTTCCTCATCAGTATCACTGTGCACCGTTTACTCTGAAACAAGTGTGTCTTCCTCATCAGTATCACTGTGCACCATTTACTCTGAAACAAGTGTGTCTTCCTCATCAATATCACTGTGCACCGTTTACTCTGAAACAAGTGTGTCTTCCTCATCAATATCACTGTGCAACGTTTACTCTGAAACAAGTGTGTCTTCCTCATCAATATCACTGTGCACCGTTTACTCTGAAACAAGTGTGTCTTCCTAATCAATATCACTGTGCACCGTTTACTCTGAAACAAGTGTGTCTTCCTCATCAGTATCACTGTGCACCGTTTACTCTGAAACAAGTGTGTCTTCCTCATCAATATCACTGTGCACCGTTTACTCTGAAACAAGTGTGTCTTCCTCATCAATATCACTGTGCACCGTTTACTCTGAAACAAGTGTGTCTTCCTCATCAATATCACTGTGCACCGTTTACTCTGAAACAAGTGTGTCTTCCTCATCAATATCACTGTGCACCGTTTACTCTGAAACAAGTGTGTCTTCCTCATCAATATCACTGTGCACCGTTTACTCTGAAACAAGTGTGTCTTCCTCATCAATATCACTGTGCACCGTTTACTCTGAAACAAGTGTGTCTTCCTCATCAGTATCACTGTGCACCGTTTACTCTGAAACAAGTGTGTCTTCCTCATCAATATCACTGTGCACCGTTTACTCTGAAACAAGTGTGTCTTCCTCATCAATATCACTGTGCACCGTTTACTCTGAAACAAGTGTGTCTTCCTCATCAATATCACTGTGCACCGTTTACTCTGAAACAAGTGTGTCTTCCTCATCAATATCACTGTGCACCGTTTACTCTGAAACAAGTGTCTTCCTCATCAATATCACTGTGCACCGTTTACTCTGAAACAAGTGTGTCTTCCTCATCAGTATCACTGTGCACCGTTTACTCTGAAACAAGTGTGTCTTCCTCATCAGTATCACTGTGCACCGTTTACTCTGAAACAAGTGTGTCTTCCTCATCAATATCACTGTGCACCGTTTACTCTGAAACAAGTGTGTCTTCCTCATCAGTATCACTGTGCACCGTTTACTCTGAAACAAGTGTGTCTTCCTCATCAATAACACTGTGCACCGTTTACTCTGAAACAAGTGTGTCTTCCTCATCAATATCACTGTGCACCGTTTACTCTGAAACAAGTGTGTCTTCCTCATCAGTATCACTGTGCACCGTTTACTCTGAAACAAGTGTGTCTTCCTCATCAATATCACTGTGCACCGTTTACTCTGAAACAAGTGTGTCTTCCTCATCAGTATCACTGTGCACCGTTTACTCTGAAACAAGTGTGTCTTCTCCTCATCAATATCACTGTGCACCGTTTACTCTGAAACAAGTGTGTCTTCCTCATCAATAACACTGTGCACCGTTTACTCTGAAACAAGTGTGTCTTCCTCATCAATATCACTGTGCACCGTTTACTCTGAAACAAGTGTGTCTTCCTCATCAATATCACTGTGCACCGTTTACTCTGAAACAAGTGTGTCTTCCTCATCAATATCACTGTGCACCGTTTACTCTGAAACAAGTGTGTCTTCCTCATCAATATCACTGTGCACCGTTTACTCTCTTTTCAACAGGTTGTTATTAGCCTTCCCCAAAATGGGAGTTGAGACAAAAACAGCATTAGAAAGCAAATAATCTTCCCCTTTTTAAATCAGTAGATACCCACATCTGGTGGTTTCTTTTGCCCTGCGTTTGATTTGTGATTTGTGATTTGGTAGAAATGTAGCTCGTCTACAGTTTTCTTTGTGTATCCCATCCTTTCTTATAGACCCAATGGGAGCTTGAGTGCGCAGCACGCTGGTGTCTGTAGAGGGAGTGGTCAGATCCAATCTGACTGAGACACGTAACGGAGGGGAAAAAGATAATGTAGGGAGAAGAACTGTGAACACTTGGCTAGGTTTATTTTATGCTGTGAGTCACTAATGCACATAACAAATGTAAGGAACAAAATGTCACCTGCCTGAGGCAAACTCCAGATGCTGCCAACTGTATGACTCCGGTAAAACGTCATCTCCCCCTAGTGGTAATACCATGGAATAGGATTTCACGTGGAATTTTATGAACATTTCTTATCATTTTAACGGAAAACCGATATAAAAAATGTCTGTTTAAACATTAAAGGGTAACTCCAAACTCCAATTTCAGTCTTTGCCCAACCCCTTCACAAAAAAAATGCATTCAGGTGAGAAGTGTGTGGGAGGAATTGCTCCTAAATATTAATTTTGGGGGTAGTTATAGCCAACCTGATCCCAACACTTTCTGACTAAAGCAAACTTGCCAGAAGTCCACTGACACGCTCTCATATAAAATAATGTGCTTCGTGGACTAACACGGCTTTGCACAGTTAGCTCACCATGGTAAGGCCTTGAGTTCCTGACATCTGTTGCCACTTGCGGTGTAAGTTTGAATCCCTCATGAGGTGCAAAAAAAATATTTACAATGTGTGTGGGAAGAAAAGTGCTATCATCACCTCGAAAATGAAGATTAGGGAGATTATTATATTATATTATAGTAACAGTATAGACTTTACATCCGTCCCCTCGCCCCCACTGTATATACAGATATATACAGTGGGGCAAAAAAGTATTTAGTCAGCCACCAGTTGTGCAAGTTCTCCCACTTAAAAAGATGAGAGAGGCCTGTAATTTTCATCATGGGTAAACTTCAACTAGGACAGACAAAATGAAGGAAAAAAATCCAGAAAATCACATTGTAGGATTTTTTATGAATTTATTTGCAAATTATGGTGCAAAAATAAGTATTAAATAATTATTATAGGAATTTTGCGTCAGTAGGTTTATTCAAGGAAGCATCATGCAAAATATTTTGGCACACACCAATTACCAAGACCATTGCCAAACAAGGTGCACTGCCACCTGCTTTTATAGTGAGCCTTGAGGTGGTACCACCCAGCACATCTTGAAGGGAGTGTAATTTCATACCGAACCCCTCCCTTGAGATGAGGTCCCTTCTCAAGGAGCCTCTATATCACAATTTCGATGGTAGAGTTGAACCGCTCGAGGCAAAAAAAAAGTGCTAGATTTACTACCGAAATACCAAAATATGTCACATTTGCAACGAACTGTCAAAACGAAGACAAGAACGGACCTGTTTCACTACAACTAAACCCACCACATCTGGTTTTCCATTTGTCACATTGTCCATTTGTCACATCCCTTAAATGCGATTGGTCTGTTTGTCTGCTTGCTACGTGTTGCTCTACACGTGTTCATTGTCTGACTGTCTGTATTGGCATTTTAATTGTTTTAATAACCTGTAGTGACTGCAGTTGAAAACTAGCCAGAGGACTAAAACTGACACTTTTACAGAAATGTTGATGAATGTGCACTGTCCCTTTAAAAAAAGAAATGTAATAAAGTCAAGTATGACAGCTAGATGATATATGGGATATTAAATCCTCCCCTTCAGGTAGTACTGTATAAAGTCAAGTATGACATGTAGATGATATATGGGATATTAAATCCTCCCCTTCAGGTAGTACTGTATAAAGTCAAGTATGACAGGTAGATGATATATGAAATATTAAATCCTCCCCTTCAGGTAGTACTGTATAAAGTATGACATGTAGATGATATATGGAATATGAAATCCTCCCCTTCAGGTAGTACTGTATAAAGTATGACATGTAGATGATATATGGGATATTAAATCCTCCCCTTCAGGTAGTACTGTATAAAGTATGACATGTAGATGATATATGGAATATGAAATCCTCCCCTTCAGGTAGTACTGTATAAAGTATGACATGTAGATGATATATGGGATATTAAATGACACATATTATTACATTACTTGAAATCTTTTCGAGTACAAATCCTGAACTAATAATCAAGTACTTTCCCTCTGAACAAGAGTTTTCGGATCTAATGTCGTAATGGGGAAGCGATAACACGGTAGCCATGGTAACGCCGCTGGACATGCTAACGCCACACGTAGCTGAGAGCGGCTGTCGACTGAACCCGGCTCTCTCTCTAAAGGGTTAACAGACGCTTTTATCCGAAGCGATTTACATGGATACCTTTTCGCATTGGGTGTCCCCAGTGGGGATCAAGCCCACTACCTTGGCATTGGGTGTCCCCAGTGGGGATCAAGCCTACTACCTTGGCATTGGGTGTCCCCAGTGGGGATCAAGCCCGCTACCTTGGCATTGGGTGTCCCCAGTGGGGATCAAGCCCACTACCTTGGCATTGGGTGTCCCCAGTGGGGATCAAGCCCGCTACCTTGGCATTGGGTGTCCCCAGTGGGGATCAAGCCCACTACCTTGGCATTGGGTGTCCCCAGTGGGGATCAAGCCCACTACCTTGGCATTGGGTGTCCCCAGTGGGGATCAAGCCCACTACCTTGGCATTGGGTGTCCCCAGTGGGGATCAAGCCCACTACCTTGGCATTGGGTGTCCCCAGTGGGGATCAAGCCCACTACCTTGGCATTGCAGGTGCTTTACCACCTGAGCCACAGAGGACCACCAAATTGTTGTTCTATTTTCAACTATTCATATATTTTTGGCAGTACTACATACAAGTACGATAGGAATGAAATGAATGACTACTTTATTTTCGTGTCGAATCGCCAGTTTAGTGACCCATCCCTTACCCTTACCGAATCAATGGACACATTAAACGAACATTACAATGATCCTTACAGTGAGTCCTCGTACTGCGTAGTACGCAATGCATACAGAGAATGAAACAACTTCAGTTAATAAATACAAATAAATTAAATGGGGAAAAAAGGCATTTAAACCCGGTCAAGCCTCAACAAAGAGTTCAAGTGTGAAACATATATACAGTGCATTCGGAAAGTATTCAGACACCTTGACTTTCTCCATGTTTTGTTGCTCTCAAAGACTTTTCTCATCAATCTACACACACAATACCCCATAATGACATC
Organism: Oncorhynchus mykiss; assembly: GCF_057628025.1. NCBI lineage: Eukaryota > Metazoa > Chordata > Actinopteri > Salmoniformes > Salmonidae > Oncorhynchus > Oncorhynchus mykiss. The sequence goes on along the minus strand of NC_143026.1, from coordinate 7,926,484 downwards.
ACAATACCCCCTAATGACATCACAATACCCCCTAATGACATCACAATACCCCCTAATGACATCACAATACCCCCTAATGAAATACCCCATAATGACTAAGCAAAAACAGTTAAAAAAATAAAAAATATGGAAAAATACGGAAACATCACATTGACATAAGTACTCAGACCCTTTACTCAGTACTTTGTTGAAGGACCCTTGGCAGCGATTACAGCCTCGAGTCTTCTTTGGTATGACGCTACAAGCTTGGCACACCTGTATTTGGGGAGTTTCTCCCATTCTTCTCTGCAGATCCTCTCGAGCTCTGTCAGGTTGGATGGGGAGTGTCACTACACAGCTATTTTCAGGTCTCTCCAGAGATGTTCGATCAGGTTCAAGGACATTCAGAGACTTGTCCCCAAGCAACTCCTGTGTTGTCTTGGTTGTGTGCTTAGGGTCGTTGTCCTGTTGGAATGTTATTTTTCCTGAGGAGTGGCTACCATCTGGCCACTCTACCATAAAGACCTGATTGGTGGAGTGCTGCCGAGATGGTTATCCTTCTAGAAGGTTCTCTCATCTCCACAGATGGACTCTGGAGCTCTTTCAGAGGGACCATCGGGTTCTTGGTCACCTCGCTGACCAAGGCCCTTCTCCCCTTTGCTCAGTTTGGCCGGGCAGCCAGCTCTAGGAAGAGTCTTGGTGGTTCCAAACTTCTCCCATTTCAGAATGATGGAGGCCATTGTGTTCTTGGGGACCTTCAATGCTGCAGACATTTTTTTGGTACCCTTCCTCAAGAACTGTGCCTCAACACAATCCTGTCTCTGAGCTCTACGGACAATTCCTTCGACCTCATACCTTGGTTTTTTTGCTCTGACATGCACTGTCAACTGTTAGACCTTATATAGACAGGTGTGTGCCTTTTCCAAATCATGTCCAATCAATGAAATTTACCACAGATGGACTCCAATCAAGTTGTCAGAACATGTCAAGGATGATCAATGGAAACACGATGCACCTGAGCTCCATTTAGATTCTCATAGCAAACAGTCTGAATACTTGTACAAATAAGGTCTTTTTTTATTATGTTGTATACATTTGAAAAAAATTCAAAATAACTATTTTTGCTTTGTCATTATGGGTTATTGTGTGTAGATTGATGAGAGGAAAAACATTATTTTTTATTCATTTTAGAATAAGGCTGTAACGTAACAAAATGTGGAAAAATAAAAGGGGTCGGAATCATTTCCGAATGCCACTGTACGCACAACCTATAACCTACTATAAGTACTCTATTGTTAGTTAGAGGAGTCCGGGGACCAGCCATACAACTTGGGGAAGTTCTTCTCCTCGTTCATCAAAAGCATTCCACCCGCATCACAAAGAGGCTTAGCAAAGAGGTTGGACATTTTCACTTCAGTGTTCGGGAAGACGACACCTTGGAGTGCAACTCTCAGATAGAATTGCCGTCGTGTTTTTAAAGAGGGGAGAAAATGGTGGTTATTTGCGGATGATGTGCTATATTTAAACCCGCTAGGCTTTCGTCTCTTTGATCCTTTTCTTTTCCCAGGGAGCCGTCGTGTTAGCTGTAGACGCTGCACTTAGCAACGATATTTTATTGAAGGTCAACTAGCCGCTCTGAGGAAGATTTAATTGAAATATATATATATATATATATCCACTGCTGTTGGGCTTGCTAAATGCTACATTGATCTGGGAACGTATACTGCTTGAAACAGCAGATTTCTTGGGAGAGTAATATATTGTATTTTTTATTCATGTAGATTTAACAGGAAAAGTGGCTAGGTGAAGTACTGTGTTGGGCTGATGTTTGAAAGTGGATGGATACACACCTCCACAGCAACACAAACAATTTCACTCAAATCAAACATGAGTTTTTTTGGCACACTCTTATCCATATACTTTAACACGTAGAAAATAGTCACATACACTATAGAGGCTGTAGGAACAGCAAAGCTGGGCTGTAGAGGCTGGAGGAACAGCAAGGAGCTGGGCTGTAGAGGCTGGAGGAACAGCAACGAGCTACGCTGTAGAGGCTGGAGGAACAGCAACGAGCTGGGCTGTAGAGGCTGGAGGAACAGCAAGGAGCTACGCTGTAGAGGCTGTAGGAACAGTAAGGAGCTGGGGTGTAGAGGCTGGAGGAACAGCAAGGAGCTGGGCTGTAGAGGCTGGAGGAACAGCAAGGAGCTGGGCTGTAGAGGCTGGAGGAACAGTAAGGAGATACGCTGTAGAGGCTGGAGGAACAGTAAGGAGATACGCTGTAGAGGCTGGAGGAACAGTAAGGAGATGGGCTGTAGAGGCTGGAGGAACAGCAAGGAGCTGGGCTGTAGAGGCTGGAGGAACAGTAAGGAGATACGCTGTAGAGGCTGGAGGAACAGTAAGGAGCTACGCTGTAGAGACTGGAGGAACAGCAAGGAACTGGGGTGTAGAGTCTGGAGGAACTGTAAGGAGCTGGACTGTAGAGGCTGGAGGAACAGTAAGGAGCTGGGCTGTAGAGGCTGGAGGAACTGTAAGGAGCTACGCTGTAGAGGCTGGAGGAACAGCAAGGAGCTGGGCTGTAGAGGCTGGAGGAACTGTAAGGAGCTACTCTGTAGAGGCTGGAGGAACAGTAAGGAGCTGGGCTGTAGAGGCTGGAGGAACTGTAAGGAGCTACGCTGTAGAGGCTGGAGGAACAGCAAGGAGCTGGGCTGTAGAGGCTGGAGGAACTGTAAGGAGCTGGACTGTAGAGGCTGGAGGAACAGTAAGGAGCTGGGCTGTAGAGGCTGGAGGAACTGTAAGGAGCTACGCTGTAGAGGCTGGAGGAACAGTAAGGAGCTGGGCTGTAGAGGCTGGAGGAACTGTAAGGAGCTACGCTGTAGAGGCTGGAGGAACAGCAAGGAGCTGGGCTGTAGAGGCTGGAGGAACAGTAAGGAACTGGGGTGTAGAGGCTGGAGGAGCAGTAAGGAGCTGGGCTGTAGAGGCGGGAGGAACAGTAAGGAGCTACGCTGTAGAGGCTGGAGGAACAGCAAGGAGCTGGGGTGTAGAGACTGGAGGAACAGCAAGGAGCTGGGGTGTAGAGGCTGGAGGAACAGCATGGAGCTACGCTGTAGAGGCTGGAGGAACAGCAAGGAGCTGGGCTGTAGAGGCTGGAGGAACTGTAAGGAGCTACGCTGTAGAGGTGGAGGAACAGTAAGGAGCTGGGCTGTAGAGGCTGGAGGAACTGTAAGGATCTACGCTGTAGAGGCTGGAGGAACAGCAAGGAGCTGGGCTGTAGAGGCTGGAGGAACAGTAAGGAGCTGGGCTGTAGAGGCTGGAGGAACAGTAAGGAGCTGGACTGTAGAGGCTGGAGGAACAGCAAGGAGCTGGGCTGTAGATGCTGGAGGAACAGTAAGGAGCTGGGCTGTAGAGGCTGGAGGAACTGTAAGGCGCTGGACTGTAGAGGCTGGAGGAACAGCAAGGAGCTGGGCTGTAGAGGCTGGAGGAACAGCAAGGAGCTGGGCTGTAGAGGCTGGAGGAACAGCAAGGAGCTGGGCTGTAGAGGCTGGAGGAACTGTAAGGAGCTACGCTGTAGAGGCTGGAGGAACAGCAAGGAGCTGGGCTGTAGAGGCTGGAGGAACAGCAAGGAGCTGGGCTGGAGTGAATGTACCGAAACTTACAACTGGAAAAAAAGTTGGGGAAAGCAAAGGCCAGGGTAACGCAACCAAAGGCCAGGGTAACATAACCAAAGCCCAGGGTAACATAACCAAAGGCCAGGGTAACGCAACCAAAGGCCAGGGTAACACACCGTAGTCTATACTTACTGTAACCACACCGTAGTCTATACTTACTGTAACCACACCATAGTCTATACTTACTGTAACCACACCATAGTCTATCCTTACTGTAACCACACCGTAGTCTATACTTACTGTAACCACACCATAGTCTATCCTTACTGTAACCACACCATAGTCTATACTTACTGTAAACACACCATAGTCTATCCTTACTGTAACCACACCATAGTCTATCCTTACTGTAACCACACCATAGTCTATCCTTACTGTAACCACACCATAGTCTATCCTTACTGTAACCACACCATAGTCTATCCTTACTGTAACCACACCATAGTCTATCCTTACTGTAAACACACCATAGTCTATCCTTACTGTAAACACACCATAGTCTATCCTTACTGTAAACACACCATAGTCTATCCTTACTGTAACCACACCATAGTCTATCCTTACTGTAAACACACCATAGTCTATTCTTACTGCTCCCTAAGGATGACATAGAAATTATTTTCCATTTGAGGAGAGGAGAGGAGAGGAGAGGAGAGGAGAGGAGAGGAGAGGAGAGGAGAGGAGAGAGAGAGAGAGAGAGAGAGAGAGAGAGAGGAGATGAGCGAGGAGAAAGAGAGTAGAGGAGGAAGGATAGAGCAGAGAGATATGAGTAGAAGGATGAGAAAGAGAGGAGAGAGAGCGAAAGAGAGGAGAGAGCGAGGGAGAGGAGAGAGAGAGGAGAGAGAGAGGAGGGAGAGGAGAGAGAGGGGAGAGGAGAGGAGAGGAGAGAGAGAGAGAGAGAGAGGAGAGGGAGAGGAGAGCGAGAGAGAGAGAGAGAGAGAGAGAAAGAGAGGAGAAGAGAGAGAGAGAGAGAGAGAGAGAGAGAGAGAGAGAGAGAGAGAGAGAGAGAGAGAGAGAGAGAGAGAGAGAGAGAGAGAGAGAGAGAGAGAGAGAGAGAGAGAGAGAGAGAGAGAGAGAGAGAGAGAGAGAGAGAGAGAGAGAGAGAGAGAGAGAGAGAGAGAGAGAGAGAGAGAGAGAGAGAGATGATGGATACACAGTATGTAGACAGACCTTCAGATCAGCTGCAGTCTCCAGTCTGGTAATTGGTGCTGTATAGGTCTGGCCGGGGTTTGTTTCACAGACCCGAAGCGGCGGGGAAACTCTGAATTGTAGTTGGATTGTCCTTTATTATGGGAGAGAATGGGCTCCCTCTCCCTCGGGCGGTTTGTGTGTGTGTGGTGTGTACAGCAGGCTTTTTTCTGTGAATGCGCTCAAACCAAATCATGGCAATGGTCTGTCACCTGGTTGTCTGTGAATGTGGAGCTGTAAGGGTCTGTCAGCTGGTTGTCTGTGAATGTGAAGCTGTAAGGGTCTGTCAGCTGGTTGTCTGTGAATGTGGAGCTGTAAGGGTCTGTCAGCTGGTTGTCTGTGAATGTGGAGCTGTAAGGGTCTGTCAGCTGGTTGTCTGTGAATGTAGAGCTGTAAGGGTCTGGCAACTGGTTGTCTGTGAATGTGGAGCTGTAAGGGTCTGTCAGCTGGTTGTCTGTGAATGTAGAGCTGTAAGGGTCTGTCAGCTGGTTATCTGTGAATGTAGAGCTGTAAGGGTCTGTCAGCTGGTTGTCTGTGAATGTAGAGCTGTAAGGGTCTGTCAGCTGGTTGTCTGTGAATGTGGAGCTGTAAGGGTCTGTCAGCTGGTTTTCTGTGAATGTGAAGCTGTAAGGGTCTGTCAGCTGGTTGTCTGTGAATGTGGAGCTGTAAGGATCTCACCACATCACAATGAGCTGCAGCCTGGCTCTGATGCTTTTAATGAAAGTGCACAGACACACACACATACACACACACACACGCACACCATAACAATCCACACATAAAGTCAACCAAACCCATCGACTCATTTCATTCACAGATACACAGCAACACAACCAAACAACCCCAAGCCCTTGTTCCTCTGCAATAAAATAAAAAGAAAATGATTACAAAACACAAAATCAACACCGTGCACTCCTCCCCTCCGTGAAATTATTTATACAGTCCTGTACAAATGCTCCTCCACACAATCCATGCGTGTAGTACTAAATTGTATTCTTTATGTATGTATGTCCGTATGCATTCATCTCACGCCATCTCCGGGACCAGCTCCACAGCAGTGTGACCTGGTTTCATTCAATATACTGCCTACTAATCAGGGCTTTTCTAAGTGTTGGAGCTGGCTAGTGGAGAGGAGTTGCCTGTGGCTATTCCAGGAGAATCTCTCCACTTCTGAATTTGCATCATTTGCCTGGGGGGGGGTCTGAATTAAAATATATATATATTTTTTTCTAATCACACCACTACCTTTTCCTTAGCGAGGACTGAGGCTAAGAGTGAAATGGAATTAGAGATTCAAGAGGAGAAAGGAGAGATACCATTGTAGACAATGAATTATGAGGGAAATAGTGTGCTGAAACGGTTTCTTCACTGAGGACTGATGTGTGCTGATGTGAACGGTAAATTTATGGATTTACACTTACGTTTTTTATTGCATTAAAAGTGTCGTTTTTCTGTTCATTTTATACTGTGTTGATTATCGAGCACAATTGTGAATGCAATATATTGAATGCCCAACAATGGGTTTGAACTAGTGTAAGTCACCTCTGTCTCACACCTCTGACACACACACACACACACACACACACACACACACACACACACACACACACTGGCTCAGAGTATGACGCTTGCAACGTAGGCACTCACAACTGTAAGTTGCTCTGGATAAGAACGTCTGCTAATTGACTAAAATGTAAACATAATCCTAAAATAGTATTTTTTTTCTTGTGGGGACCAGAAAGATTTCCCCAATTTTCCTAGTTTTACTATCCATATGAGGACTTATGGTTCCCACAAGGACAGTAAAACCAAAGAAACACACACACACACACACACAAATCCCTCCTGTTCCAACAATGAGAGGAGTGAAAGTGACAGCTGGACGGAGGTGGAAAGGCACAGTGGGCCTGTGTGTTACAGTTAATATAGGTGACATGAAAATCAGCCCCTGGGTAGCCACTCAACCCTGCTAGCGGCTGCAGCATTACCTGGGAGCAGGGGGGGGATGGGGGAACAGAGAGAAGAGCATCGGAAGCTACATACAGGCATTAGCTCTGTTTTGTTTTTTAGTTTGTTCTGTGTTTCAGTAGGGCCATCTGTGGTTTCTTTTATTTGCCCAAAACAATTTGCTATCTGGACCCAAAAATGGTTCATCGGCTGTCTCCATAGGAGAGAATCCTTTGAAGAACCCATTTTGGTTCTAGGTAGAACCCTTTTGGGTACCATGTAGAATCCATTCCACAGAGGATTCTCCCTGGAACCAAAAAGGATTCTCATATGGGGACAGCCGCAGAACCCTTTTTAAAGAGTGTATGGACTGTGAAGCCAAACCTTACACCTTCTGAAATACAGCCCCTTCACACATCTACTGCTTGTGACTTGAGAGTGAATCAAAAAGAGGTGTTGGTGGTCAGTTGTCGGTGTGTTTCGCGGATGAGGGGGTGATATCAGTTGATGTGAAAGCAATACGCTGGGTTTGGCGCGACGGTTGTTTGTCTCGGGCTCGGATGGGACTGCGGCGCGGTCAATGGAGCGCTGAGATATTGTTCACCCTGGCGACGTAGCTTTCGGGAATGCGACCCGCCCCGTCTTCAAGCCTCCTCGGATCAGTGGCAACGACACACACACACACACTTCACACACTCAACGTCAAACACACAAAGATGCGGGCTGACCGTTTGTGAGCCTGTGCACAGAAGGTGTGTGTCTTGCCCTGGAGTCAACATGGTTGAAATGTTGCTAAAGAAATGGAGCTTAGTTTCAGCTACCATTCACCAAGCTTTTCCCACTGTCTGAAAGACATGACAAATGACCTTGGTAATAACAGTTGTTTCCAGCTGTGCCTCCAGGCCCTACAGTAGAAAAGCAGGTTATAAAGTGGTTCTATCGCACTCCTAATGTTCTGAATATTATTTTCTATAGCCTGTATATAGCCTCGTTATTGTTATTTTATTGTGTTACTATTTTCTTTTTATCTATAGAATTTGTAGATGTTCTTACTTTTAAATTGCATTGTTGCGAAAGGCCTCGTAAGTAAAGCATTTCACGGTAAAGTCAACACTTGTTGTGTTTCTTCTCATTGTGACACATAAAATGGTATTGTGTTTGATGGGTAGGGATGAAGTGACTAGGCTACAGGATAGATAATCAACGGTAGCTGCAGCGTATGTCATAAGTTGCCATACCAGGCGGTGATGCAGCCAGTCAAGATGCTCTCAATGGTGCAGCTGTACAACATTTTGAGGATCTGAGGGCCAATGCCGAATCTTTTCAGCCGCCTGAGGGGGAAGAGGCGTTGTCGTGCCCTCTTCACAACTGTGTCGGTGTGTGTGGACCATCGTAGTAATTTCTTAGTGATGTGGACACCAATGAACTTGAAGCTCTCGACCCGCTCCACTACAGCCCATCGCAAATCTCTGTCTCTTTAAGTGGCGTGTGTGTGTGTGTCCTTGCATGAGTGTGTGTGTGTCCTTGCATGAGTGTGTGTGTGTGACGTATTCCTTTTCAAACCTGTGTAGGTGTTTATTCCTATTGATACTGGTTTTCCCTTGAGGCTGGCCCTTCCCCCGACAGATTGACCCTTACCTGTGGTCTTGTTTCTGGGCTCTGCTTCAAGGCATGAAGACTGATCTGTGGTTTCTGGGCTCTGCATCAAGGCCTGAAGACTGATCTGTGGTTTCTGGGCTCTGCATCAAGGCATGAAGACTGATCTGTGGTTTCTGGGCTCTGCTTCAAGGCATGAAGACTGATATGTGGTTTCTGGGCTCTGCCTCAAGGCATGAAGACTGATCTGTGGTTTCTGGGCTCTGCCTCAAGGCATGAAGACTGATATGTGGTTTCTGGGCTCTGCTTCAAGGCATGAAGACTGATATGTGGTTTCTGGGCTCTGCCTCAAGGCATGAAGACTGATCTGTGGTTTCTGGGCTCTGCCTCAAGGCATGAAGACTGATCTGTGGCTTCTGAGCTCTGCCTCAAGGCATGAAGACTGATCTGTGGCTTCTGAGCTCTGCCTCAAGGCATGAAGACTGATCTGTGGTTTCTGGGCTCTGCCTCAAGGCATGAAGACTGATCTGTGGTTTCTGGGCTCTGCCTCAAGGCATGAAGACTGATCTGTGGCTTCTGAGCTCTGCCTCAAGGCATGAAGACTGATCT